>NC_056733.1:1395770690-1395825798 GCF_019279795.1 Protopterus annectens
GTTTAATTTATGGGGTGGTATTTATAATTTGGACTTTTCTGAAAAGGTTACCAAAGCAATGAATGAATGCAAAATGGTACACACTGCATAGCTTGACCTAGGCAAAGCTTTTGACACAATACCCAACTCAGGCATAACAGAAAAGCTAACTCACCAGGTGGATTGCCAACTGACTTACAGGTAGGATGCAGGATATCAAAATAAGGGAAAGTTACCTCCCCAAAGAGACCGGTCACCAGTGGAGTCCCCCAAGGTTATGTGCTGGGTTCTGTCCTGTTTGGCATTTACTTCTCTGAAATGAAAGCCAATACCAAAGTGCTCTGGCTCACTAAGTCTGCAGATGACTGCACACTAGGAGTAGTCACTGAATCACCAAATGACCTGCAAGTAGGATGGTCCCAAATTAATAACTGGTGCCAAAATCATGGACTGTAACTAAAGGCCAAAAAATGCATTATAACAAATGGTGAACTATCACACCGACAATACTTGTATGTGGCCAGTGATATAACTTTTGAACAACATGTGAGCATTGTCATTAGAAAGGCCTTCTATATCGCACAGCCAATAAACAAAGGGATAGTGTCGACATCTAGGCATGTCACTGTCCCCTTTACTAAGCCCTCATAAGACCACTCATTGAGCATAATGCTCTCTTTGGCATGTATCTGTCCAGATACATTCAACAACTGGAATGACCACAAACACACCTTACTAAAAGAATACAGGACATAAATAATATGGCATACATAGACTCAAAGCCCTGTTAGGATACTTTGCATCCCACAGACTAAGAGGTGGCCTATGTCTAGCATACAAGGTACTTCCAACCCAATACTGATGGATTTCTGCACATCAGCAAGCAAATGGCATCAGAAATACTCAGTCTAGGGAACTAAACCTCTTCTGCAACCTCAACAGAATGGACTGGAGGGACAGGTATATCTTGCAAAGAATACTAGTGCTCTGGAACAGATTACCATCCACATAACACAAAGCACACCCCCGTCATATTCATGTGCAACTTGTATCTATGTATGTGAAACAGAAAATTTACCCCAAGACTGCCCCCGTGCTACTAATGGAAAGAGGCAGCTCCTAAATATTTTATTCCATGCATGGGTTCCCTGAAATTATCTATGGTATGATCTCAGTTATTCTCATTAGGGGAAGCATAAAATTATTCAATATGGGATGAGTAAGGCCAATCTAACACCAAATAGGACAGGTAATTAGGGCAGAAAAAGGGAACTTGGCTAGGCTTAAAATAATCCACAAGGGTAGCTAGCCTTGCACTTACCTATAAATGTATAACAAGTAGAACCACACAGGAAAGGCCCTCAAAAGGATACGTTTTCCTAATAAAGTGAATGATTTTTAAGCAAAAATATCTGGGGCTAATTCTCCAATGCTTGCTGAATATGTGGTAAAACAATGTAGGGGAAGCTTTTTGGCAAAGTGTTGTGGGTAAAAGGAGAGGGCTCATAAGCTGGGAAAGGTCTTCCTAACTCAGTCCTGTTGGCTGATGAGGATGGAGTCCCTTAACTCAGATAGTACAGGCCACAGTCACATTAAATGTAAGACTAACATACCTGGGAGTCAACTGAGTAGTCAGAGACAGTGCTGAAACAGGTGGAGAATAAAGTTTTCATGAGTAGTTTTACATTTTTCACCCCAAAACTCAGTTAAAACCACCAGTCAGTGGACTAAACAGCTATTAAGAAGCAGCAAATCTCTCTAGGCTGACTCACTCCGGAGGTTACATGTCATCCTGCTGATAACAGCAACAAGACAGGGTATATTACCTGTGACATGCGGAGGTGTTCTTTCCTTCATAGGATCATAGAAGATTACTAGGCTATTGACCAAGAGGTCATTTTAAGACTAGCTGTTTCATCCCAATATCATACCACAGAAATGCTAGTCAATACACAAGACTGCTATTAATGATGACTGCCCATGTCCAGGAGGGTTGTGAGTTCTATCCCCAGTAAGAATTTATGGTGTCCCATCCACTCGTCCAGGTTCCTCTTGAACAGTGTCATAGAGGTGCTCTGTTTCACATCAGTTGGTAGCCTGTTCCAAAGATGCATCAGTCGCTGGGAGATAAATCTGTTCCTCCAGCATGTCCTATTTGAGTTGCAGGTCATATTTAGGTCCCTGGGACAGGTATCTCTAGCCCTGTTTGATTTATGGATATGCAGCAAGTTCATTAGGTTTGGGTCGTTGATTGCTCTGTAGGCCAGGCATAAGTCTCTTCTAAGAAATCTATACAATACGGAGAATAGCGACAGGGACTTTAGTCGGTCTGTGTAAGGCACATCCTGGAGCCCTTTGATGTTCTTTGTTAGAAACCTTGCAGGGCTCTCTAATTGCTGCAGGTGCTTAGAACGGTACATGTCAAACAGGGCATTATACTCAATTATGGGCCAGATAACGTGACAAGTATGGGGGTTGGTTATAACTACTTTTGCTCTTGAGTCATTGCCTTTACTAATCAAGTGTGCTACGTAGAAAGCTTCCTTCATGTGCAGCAGGATACAGGTTATGAACTGAGTACATTTCTTATTATTTGTTAAAGGGTCGTCAAGACAACCATGAGCTGCCATTCTCTTGAGATATATAGTGTACCACCTGGATGTTATTAATCTCTTACCACCATTGTAATATATAAACAAGAGATGCTTAACTGCTAGTACAGAACATCTGCAGTAGAAAGCTGAACAAACATGCTAATTACAAGTTCATCTCAATGGATAGTTAGGTACAAGTTACACATTGTACTAAACTTTATTCAGATCCAGTATAACTGAAAGACATGTGGCACAACTTCTTTATCTGTGTATGATTTTTCTAACTCTGTCTAAATGATGCCAGTAAGAGCTCACATCACAAGATACATGCCATTAGAGTAAATCACATAATAAGGCCAATGTCATGAACGAAACTCATGTCTGCACTGCAACGGCCAACACTGTCTATGCAACGTTTGTTAGTTCAGGTTTAAGTTATGCATCCTATAAACATAACTGAACAAACATATCTAGTAATGGGGAGGCTGTTAAAAGACTTCTTTAGCAATGCATTTAATAACCACTGCCATTCCATCCAGGGCTTAAAGAAAACTAGAATGACAACTGTATTAAATGCAGGTGCATATCTGGGGATTAATGACTTTATTTCTATAAAGTACCTAGTAAAATTAAAGACAAAAAAATAAACGCAGGCTTGGCAATTCATCCATCCTGAAGCTGCTGACTGGTTATGTTTAGACATGTTTTTACTGCAGGTATTTAAACAGAGTGCTTTGAGTTTTGTATTGTTCTACAGAAGCCTATTAATATGATAAAACATTTAACAATAGCTACCAGAATCTCTGGTGTACTATTTTTTGTTTTTTGCTAATAGCAGGAAAGCCATGGCAGTATGGAACTGCTTCTACAAAGGAACACAATAGCAACAGACTTCATCTTTCAAGCTAATGGCAACAAAACTCATTCAGTTCTTCCACAGCTATTTGCCTCTATACATACAAACATGCTGTATGAAATGTTTATGTAATGTCTGACTACCAAAAACAGATTTCCAGAATTCAGTGTCCAGTAAATCACTTTTTTATAGGTATGTTACAAAAAATGTTAAAAACACAATTCTTTGGGAAAAAGAAAAAATATACAAGAAAAGATTACTACCCAGTTTGACGCCAGTGTTTTACATTGCAATCCAGTCCAAAATGTGTCTAAATAATCCTCTTTTTATACTCAACTTCTTCAGAGATGGAAATGTTATTAGCCACCACCTATGAAAGGTCCACAAGTGGTAAATGTCAAAACAGATCTGCTTATTAGAATTATTCTTGATGTTCATGTTCATGACCTGGAATCAACCACCAGATGCTTTCGGTCTGTAGTGTAGCATATACTGCAAAAGCAGTTACAAACACCACAGAAAATACAAGCAGCCAATCAATTCCTTTGACAGGAATGCTAGAAAGAGGACCTGCATAATCTTCTTCCAACACAGTCACTTCATTATCTGCATCAATACCTAAATTTAAAAGAAAAATCAAAGTTATTAACTCACAAGACTATGTTTCAAATATAGTGTGCCAGGTTATTGGGCAACAGGTATGTTTTAACTTGCTCCTTCTTTTCTAATCATCAATGAATGAATCCGGGTCTATCAGGCTCATTATCCAGCTCAGAGCTCATCTTTACTAAACAAACAAAAAAAAATTAATACTAATTTGCACAAACGTATGTGAAGTTAACTTAGTTTTTGAGTATCTGGCAAGTATTTGTACTGATACAAATAGCACAATCAAGGTATTGCAAGCTAAAAACGTAACTGTGATTTTAAGCAGTGTCCCAGGTACCCCCTTTGATGGTGTGAGGTATTGCCAGCTATGCCAGGAGCAGTAGGCAGTGGATGTGTAACAGATGCCAATATAGCTAGCTGGAGTTTTGTAAAGAATTATATGTCATTTGCATATCAAACTGATCTGTACAGATGGCTTGTGTTGAAAAATGTATTTGTACAGCTGCTTGTGTTAAAAATGTACCAACAGTGTGGCCTGTGTGTCAGGCTGGACAGAAAAAGAAATACACTGGTATGTCATACTGTATTACAACTATTTAAATTAATATTGTAACAGAGGATACTGGAAGAGAACAGGTTAAGCTCAGCTCCAGCTAATTTTGAAAAATAGTATGAAATTAAATTATTTAATTTTTGCCATAAAAATTGTATCTTACAGTTCTGATTGCAGCCAGAGATGAAATGTCTCTGCCAGGGAATGATTTATTAGCTCCTGTAGGAAGAGTGGAAGTGTTTATTGTTTTATGACTTCCAGAAGCTGCAACAGATCTTAGCAAAGCTCTATCTGTGTGTATGGTAACATATGTGCGAGATTCTGGCTCAGTTTCCAGTAATGGGGGTAGTATGGGAACCAGGAGTCAGATGATCAGATGTATGTGACGTCATTCTATAATCCAGGGTAAACATGATGGTTTAATACTAGAGGAGACTGAAGTCTCCGAGCAATCTGGTTTTGGAACCTGACAAAGGACCCCTCACCTACTTCATCTTGCCTTTCTCAAATAAGTGACCAGGGAATAGTAATTCTTTACATCAATCATGAAAATATAGTGAGATTAGTTAAATACTGTTTCTGTATCTGTGCGACTCTATTCATTTGTGTTATTTTAATATTTCCTGTGACTGAAACTCTGGTGTTTATCATAAATAGATATTCCATATTTACATGTTCTTTTATTATTTATTATTAAATATACTTAACTTTTCATCGTCGCTGGTTCTTTAGAGAATATTTTAACCTTTGAGAAAATTCATATCTATTTGGTGACTGTGGCCACTCCTGAAAGCCTTAATGAACTGGTCAAACACAATCATTGGTATTAATAATAATTTCACTCAATATAAATTGGGTACCCTTGTAAGAGCCTTAGAATAACTGGCTTTGGAGTGTCTGGTGGCAGTGTAACTACCTTATCGTCTGGACAAAAGTGGGCATACCTAGTAAATCTGTGCCAGCCTTTCCCAGGTGTGTGTGTGTGAAAATCGTATCTCAATTTAATCGTATTTATAAACAAAGATATTGGCAACCTTCAAACACTGGACCTCACCCAGTTTGGGTTCGTGAAGGGCCGATCTTGTCTCCTGAACCTGACTGACTTCTTTGAATCAGTCTCCAGAGCCATGGACAAGGGTAAGGTGGTCCACACAGCCTATCAAGGCCTTTGACACCATCCCCCACTCTGGAATCATAGATAAACTTACTAAGCTGGACATTAATCCCTACATCACCCAATGGGTTGCTAATTGCCTTACTGATAGAACCCACACTGTAAAAGTAGCCGACTCCAAATCCAGCTCCAGACAAGTGACAAGTGGAGTACCTCCGGGTTCAGTCCTGGGACCGCTCTTGCTTGGCATCTACTTCTCTGAAGTACAGGCCAACACTAAGGGACTCTGGCTAACAAAGTTCGCAGATGACTGCAAACTGGGAGCCATTACTGAATCCCCAAATGATGTGGATACTCTACAAAAGGGCCTTACAGAAACAAATGCTTGGTGCCAGAGCCATGGGCTCAAGCTCAATGCCAAGAAATGTACAGTTATCCCCTTTGGGAAAAAACATGCACCTGTGAATTACCATATAGGTGGCAGTACACTAAACACCGAAAGTGTGAGAACAGACTTAGGGACACAGGTGGACAGTGGTCTCGCCTTCGATAACCACATCGCCACAACAGTCAGGAAATCCTACTATGTGGCACACATCATCACTAAGGGCTTTTCATCCAGAAAAAAGGAGGTCATTTTCCCACTATACTCATCCCTCATTAGACCCATTATAGAATACAACGCCCCGTTTGGTATGTACCTCTCAAGACATCTGCAACAACTGGAAAGGCCACAGAAATACCTCACTAAAAGAATCACAGGCCCAAAGCAGATGCCCCATGCTGACCGCCTTAAAAAATTCCAGCTATACTCTGTCGCATATCGTCTACTCAGAGGCAATCTCTGCTTAACATACAAGTCCATGTCAAACCCAGAGCTGTTGGACATGCTACACTTAAAGAAATCTCAATACCTCAGAACCACATGCTCCAGGGATCTAAACCTTGTCATCACAATAAACAAAACATGTTGGATTGATAGGTTCCTGACCCAGAGACTCCCCAGACTCTGGAACAGATTGCCCATGCATGTCAAGCAGAGTGCCTCTTTGGCCCTCTTCAAAAGGAACCTTGACGATTGGATGGGAGAAAGGAAATTCACCCCGGGGATCATGTCAGTTGCCCTGCTAGACAGGGGTCCAGGGAAGTAAATAGTGTCGAAAGAAATAGCCAGGGAATTTTTATTGCTAGGCTTGTATAGGCCCTAGGGCTGATAGCCTAGTACCAACCTATGAACCAAAGAGTGTGGGTGTCAGCTACTTGGAGCAGGGACACAGAACACTGGTTTCACAGAGAGAATGGTGGAGGACTTGACTTGGACACTCGGCTGAGGACTCAACTCTACAGCTGTGCTAGTGGACAATCTTATTGGGGACCTGGAGAGAGAGAGAGAGAGAGACCTAGACCCAGACCCAGACTGAGTGCATTCCCTGTGTGCTATTAAGGGAAATTGTGCTTGATGCAGAGAGCTGTATCTGGAAATACTGTGTGTATCTATTTTTATTCCAAGTGAACATCCCTCTCCAGTGTCAGTGATGAGGATTCAGGCTCCTTGGATACTGGCCCAGAGAGGTGACATCATACCCCCTTACATAAAATTGGAAAAATGTAATGATCAAAGAAAATACATTTTAAGACACAAAAAGGGAATGAAAAGTAATACATTGCACACATGACAAACAAAAGCTCTAATATTCTAAAGGGCCAAAAATAAAAATGAGAAAGGGATTACAATAAAGCTGAAAATCAGCCAGGGAAGTACTTACATGTACAGTTGGAAATAAACATTTGACAGTGTTGAGAAAGAGAGTAAGGGGAATGTGCTATGGTAGGAAAGAGAAGTAGGACAAAAGGAGAGTAATAGACAGACATCAAGATTAAAATGGAGTAGATGACTGCGTGGTACACAGAGGCAAAATCCTGGCTGTGACTCAGACAACCCAGATTCAATTAGCAGTCCAGGCATTGGCGGAGACTAACAAGGTGCATGAAAATGAGTGGTTAATATCAGCTCACCCATCCTGGGTGGAGGAAGGTACTCTGGCTTGCCGTGGTCTGACATCTAATACAGGCTGGATGTATGACAGTAGTACAAAGGACTGAGGATGAGGACCAATAAAGCAGCACATCTGCAATAGCTGGCAAACAAATGCATGACATGAAATATACATAGGTCAAGGAACAAGTATTATGTGAGCTCTACTTGTACATGCTGCCATAGCGGTAAGGGAAGGCAGGATAAGAAAGGCATACCTGATAGACTTCTCGATAACAGCATTCTCTCCCAAATTCTGTGTTGTGTGGAAAAGTGGATAGTTTGCAAGCCCAGGGATTAAAAATGTAACAGTAAGATAGAAACTTATGGTAAGGAATTATCTTTCCAAACGAATATGTACAGGGACCAGATGGTTTACCTGCAACAGTACTCAATCTTGATGGTGAGCTGGCAAATCCCATGACAAAAAAGTTTTCAATACATGGTGCTGACCACTGTAGAAGTGCTTAAGGACTGAAAACTTAGGCAAATGTGGTACCCTTGTATAACAGCAAGCAGAAAAATCCAGACATGTTAATATAACAGTAGTGGTAGACAATGCCACACAGAAAGTCCTGAAAGGTGAGCCGCTTTCCTACAGAGTAATCTTCAAAACACTGTCCAGTATGGGTTCATGGATATAAGGACTAGCCACTAGATGGTGTGAACATTGGCTCTAGATTATTGCCACAGTTGATGTGATACCCCAACCCTGTGTGCAAAACTGTGAAAAAAGGAGTTATGGAAGGATAAGGAGCATAGAGTCAAATCTTTTGATTGGGTTACAGCAGAACCACACAAGGCAGTAAAAGAAGATGTGGTCTACCTGAACTTCACTAATGCCTCTGATACTGTTCTACACAGCAACTGCCAGAAAAACTGATGAGAGTAGGGGATGGCTCAAAACTGAAGCAGTACAACTTGGCATGACTGAGTGGTACAACACAAGTAGTTGTAACAGAGAATGTCAGCATTTAAGAAATCACTACTGAAGTACCACATGGGTTGGTCTTGCATCCACAACTCTACACTGAGTTAATTTCAGACAAATCAGAGGGACCAAAGGGCTGCAGATAAACAACAGTCCTGATATGAAGCATCAGCTGGGGAGAGTAGAATGACGGCAGAACAGCAGGAAAAGGATCAGAGGGTGATGATCACACCTGGAGTGGACTACAAGGAGCAGAGTAAAACAACAAGAGATTAGGTGACAATGCTTGAGGTACCCTCCTGAGGGACAGACTACATAGTAAAGAGGTAATGATCCTGGCTCCACTGGGTTCTGGTCAGGTCATTCTCTGAACATTGTATGCAGCTCTGGAGATCACATGAGGAGAGGGTATATTAAGCTGCCGGAAAGTATCCACAGGAAAGCCACCAGAAGGATGCTTGGGATGTAGTGGAATGGATTTGACCACTGACTACAGGAGCTAGAGATCTTCTCACTAAAGGAGATGGGATAGAATATGCTATGGGTGCATAACATCATGTCAGGAAGAAGTTAAGGGGTCACATGCTAGGCAGGAAAGGGCATAAGGAGGAGTTGAGGACACAGAGTAAAATGTGTGGATTAACAGTTTCTTGGATTTGTGAAAACATTTCTACATGTAGAGAATTGCTGGACTAGAAAATGTAATGCTAGAATGAGTGATGAAGAGGGAATCAGACCATGTGTGGCAAAGTGCAGTAAAGTTGAGGGGCACAAAGGAATTTGAGGAGTGAGAATACTGAGTGTAGTCTACATCTAGTGTTAGTCAATTGTAATGTATGTCTGCAACACTAAACATCTGTTTACAAGTCCGGTGATTTTTACCTGTGATATTAGCATGGTTTTATCATGGTTATAAACTACAATCACAAGTAATACTACTGTTATGTTTTGCTGAAAAAGTGATTTTACACAGAAAATGTAGAATCTTTTCATGGACTACTAAAAATAGTGCATCTTACACACAAAATTACTGCTAATACATTTCTGAAGTTGTCACACTACTAAAAATGACAAAAGTAACAAGAGAGTTAGTTTAATTCATAATTTGTTACAAATTATAAACAATAATTGCACATATTTCAGGGATGTTTAGTGTAAGACACCATCTCATAACCTGCTCAATTCCACCACATAATTCAGTTTCAGTGGATGTAGTTAGTGCATGCATTCTTTTTTAGGAAGGCTATGAAAAATATCATTGTCTTCATCAAAAAAAGTCAGCTGTTGCACTGGTGAAATTATGAGGTACAAATTAACTACAGGAAAAATGACAAAAATGTCAGTGAAACAAATAATGTTACTAATTAACAGAAGAACAAAAACTGTCATCTTGTGGCACCAATCATGTGATTTATAATGCATAATAATGCAATTCTATCCCCAGAAATGAATTTGAGTCGCTCTCCACAGCAGCACTGCAAATTTTAACGTGGTTTCAAAATAGTACAGAGAAAATTTGTGTCTTAGAGGAAAAAAAACATGATGAAGTAAATATCTGTGAAAGGAGACAAACTAATGTTACTGTAAATTTATTAGTGCCATATCTCCAAATGGCAGTCTTAGGGCCAGTCCTCATGAGGATATATGACACACCAGTGTACGTCCATCCTAAAGACCAGCAATATTCCTTCACTAAAACCACTTTTTGGTAAGGCCCTGATAGAGTACTACAACCAGTCAATGGCTTACCTCATCAAAAACGTAACTCATCACAACTGAGCCTCTTTCCTTTGTCTTCAGAGCTGGTAAAAAGGTGTGTGTGTGTGTGTGTGTGTGTGTGTGTGTGTGTGTGTGTGTGTGTGTGTGTGTATGTGTGTGCGTGTGTGTGTGGGGGGGCTGCAGCCCTCTCCAACACGGCTGTTAGAGAGAGCTTTCCTGAAAAAACATTTTCCTAGGAAATATGGACTATGTGTTTCGATGACTGCAGTTCTTGAGGAGATATCATGGATCTGGATCTACAAAATGATTCTGCAATAGCTCATGAAGTGAGCTCTACAAACTGGCACAATAAAAATGTCCGCCTGAAATGTTAAGAACTGGGCAAAAAGAAATTTACCACAATTACTTGCCTTAGCTTAAAGTCGAACCTGAAGCAGTGAAGAAGTGTTGCCATTTCATAGCTTCACGGGTGTATACTAGGCCAACAACCACTAGGGCCCTTAAAAGCCTAGTAGCACACTCCAAATGTGACCCACAAACTTGATTTACAGGGGGCAATTTACTGACTGCCTCTGCCAAAGGCAAAGGAGTCAAGACTAGGGGTTAATTTCCTATTAGCCATCCACTGATCCAAATTGTGCTTAAATAGAGATGGGGAGCCTATTCCAGAGAATGGGAATTCTGTGAAAAACATATCTGTTTCTCCAACCTGTCCATTTATGTTGCAAGCAAAATTTATGTCTTTTAATCTACTGGTTCTGATACTGTTTGTTTTGCAGATGTGCAAAAGATTCATCAAAACATGTTCCAGGGATGGCTTGTATGCAAGGCAAAGATCACCTCTCAGAAATGATGATGATGCAGAGTAGAGAGACAGGGCTATGAGGTGATCATCTTAGGACATTATGTTTACTCCCTACATTCTTTTTGTAAGGAACCTATGTGGACGTTCCAGTTGCTGCATGTGTCTGGTCAGGTACATACCGAAGGGGACACTCTATGATGGGCCTGATTAGGGAAGTGGTATGATGACCTCTCTGGATCCAAATGCCATGCCCTTGAAAGAACATGATCTAGCAAATGTAGGTTGCTAATTTATTTATTTTTTTTAATTGGAAACCACCTGCTGTATGAGTTGGAGTTGTTCACTGCTGCACCAACATAACTGTCTTAATGTCCATCTTTTATACCAGGCCTTTTTGCGTCATGTAATCCTAGAATAATCCTGCTAGTTTTGGGTTGAAATCCGTTTCTCCAGAGATGATTTTGTGAGTGCTGCAGAATGAGAGTGTGAACTGGAGATCCACCACTACTGCATGAAGGTACTAATTTAAATGGAAGTGATGCAGAAGGGACCTACTACACGTGTAATGATGCTCCCTCTGGATAGGCCACTATGAATTACTAGGCATGGTTTACATATTTCCCTGCTGTGGGCCCTAAGGCTGCAAACCTAACCAAACTAAAGTTCATAGCACCGGGGTCACGAATGCCCCGCTTTTACACCAGCATGTCATTGTCCCACCCCCTAAACACAGGAAATCAGGTAGGCAAACTTTCATAATTCCTCTCCTGCTCATGCTGCTAACTTAACTTGAGTCATCCAAATCTCACAAATAAGGCTTCATCCCTCTATGCCAACAAATTTAGCTTTAAGTCATTAACTACGATTGGTGAGATAGCAGTTCTCAATGGAAAGTTCGTGGAGGTGAGCAATTCTCAATGGAAAGTTCATGGAGGTGACAGTGGTAACAGCGAACTGTCTTGTTCAGTGCAAATATTGAAACACACCCACACACTTTTTTTTTGGTAAGATGCATACAGTGATGAATCTGCTGACTCGCCAGGTTTTAAAATAAGATGATGTAGCGTTGAAAGGAAACAAAAGTTACATACTCACCATAATGATAGATCTGTGCTGTCTTCTTTTTGTCCATTTCAACCTTTGGATTATCAGATCTGACTAGATCTGATGTTGGCGGCTTTTAAAAGTTGTGGATCTGTGGCTCTGACTCGTCCCCCACCCTTACTCCCTCTCTTCCTCCAAAATACTTCAGATTGAGTTTGCTATCAATAAACAAATTTTCATTACCTCATAAAAGGAAAAAATGAAAGTTACGTACGCACTATAACGACAGATCCATGTTGCCCTATTTTTTGTTTGGTTCAAATGATGGGACTCTGATCACAATCAGATCTGGCCTTGGCACCTTCAAATGCATGGATCCAGGGGTCTGACTCCAGACTCTTCCCACAATCTCTCTCTTCCACCTTCTGAATACCTCAGATCATGTTTACTACCTACAGGAACAGAGTAACTCTTAAATCTATTCCATAAAAGTACAGCAGCAGCATAGGGTTTATATACATACATGAATATTGTTGATTGAGAATGCAAGACCCCTATGGTACCACCCATTCTTTGAGATGCCAAAGGTGAAAATTTGGAAGGGGGAAGGATATTGAACTAGGTGAAAAATAGGACACGGATCTATCATTATGATGAGTACATAACATTCGTATATGATGTTGTCCATTTTCATCTGATTCAAATGATGGGACAGATTCCCTAGCAACTGTTCTCTCTAATGGTTTCGTGGAAGGCTATTCCTGTGTATTGTAGAGAGTCAAAAGATGTGCAAAATTTGGACTGTACATCCAATTTATGAGACACAAAAGTGTGAACTGTAGACCATGTTGCAGCAGCACAAATTTTATCAATTAGCAAATTTCTCTGAAAAACTGCTGATGTTGCTACTGACCTACTTGAATGAGCTGTAGGGTTTTGGGCAAATGTAAGCCCAGTTTCATAAACAAAATGGAATCTGACAACCATCTAGAAAGAGTAACCTTAGATACATCACAGCCTAGTTTAGCTTTGGAAAAAACACAAAGAACTGATCTGATTTGGTATTTTACGTTCTACAAGATAAAATCTGAGCCATCTATGAACATTAAGTAAACGCAAGGCATATTTTCCACTGTTTGAATACTTTGGGAAAAATACTGGCAGATTAACGGCTTTGTTAATGTTAGATTTGGATGCCACCTTCGAAACAAAAGGACTGGTTTCAAGAAAATTCTCTTTGTGAAAACATATGTATGGAGGTTTATAAGAAAAGGCCTGTAATTCAGAAATTCTCATGGTTGAAAAAACTGCTACCACAAAGATTGTTTTCCAAGTCAAGAACTTAATATATGTTGAGTTTGCTGATTCAAAATGAGATCTTCAGAGGGCTTGTAACATTACTGTGATATCACAAGGGGGAACAGGGTCCCTTACTGGAAGTCCAAGAAGAAATGTTCCTGTAGGAAAAGCTTTCAAAACTCTCAATGAGGCTATAGGTTTGTGGTTATGGCCAACATGAAAATTAGAAATTGTTGCCAGTTGTACTTTTGGAGTGGAGAAGCTAGCGCCCTTACTGAAAATTTTTGAAAGGACATCCAATACAGAAGACAGAGGAGCAGAAAAGGGAAATAGTCCCTTGTCTATGGTCCAGAATGAAAATCTTTTCCACTTACTTCTATTACTTCCTGTTGCTAGCTTTCCAAGAAGCTGATAGGATGTTTACTACTACTACTACAAACCTGGCATCTCTGGCCACTGTTAAAACTGCAGAAACCAAGCAGTTAGGTTCAGGGTGTCCAGATCCAGGAGAGGATACCAAGAAGGATGGAACAGAAATTCTGGTCTATGAACCAGTGTCTAGGTAGGACATATTAGATGAGACCATAGAAATGGGAACCAAATCTGTCAGAGCCAATATGGAGCAACAAGGAACACTTTTGCCTTGCACCTCTTGGCTTTCTGAAGGAAATTCATGAATAAGGGGAAAGGCGTAAAGAAGCCCGAGGGGAGGGGGGCAAATGCAGACTACAGAGTCCCTAGGTGACTGACCTTGTGGAGGGATTAAGGCAAAGTCACTGCTGCACTTGCTCAGTTGAAAAGCAAACAGGTCACAGTAATGTTGGCCCCAGTAGTACAATACTTCATTAGCCACGGACCAATTGTGAGACTATTCATGAGGCAAAATGATGCATCTGCTTAGCCTGTTTGCTAGCACACTGGAAGTTCACAGGATGTGCGTTGCTATAAGAAAGCAGCGGGAAGACATCACTCACTTCTTTCCAACCCCCTCCCCACCATGCCCCACTTGTTTATGTACCATACTACTGACATTGCAAGTCTGAACTCAATCACACCTTCTGGAAAAGGGTACTGAAATATTTGCAGTGCTAAAAGGACTGTTCTCATCTCTAGAACAGTGATGTGCAGGTTGGCCTCTAACAGTGTCCAAGTACCTTGAACAGTCTTCCCTTTGTAATGTCCCCCCTCCCTAAAAGGGAAGTGTCTGTGGTGACTACCACTACCGGAGAAGGAGGACAAAAGGGGCGACCTTCATAAAGAAGGGGGAGGATATCCATCATCTGACATGTAACTTGCATAAGGGAGTAAGTTTGATCAGGGTGCTCAATGGGTGATGAAACTGACCACCGGACTGACATTCCCTGAAGGACTCTCATGTAAAAATGGGACAGAAGTATTAGAGTGATCATAGAAGCCATACGACCTAGAAGCTTTAGAATTAGACATGCTGGTGGAGAAGCTTGAGAATTCTGGAATGTGGTTAAAAAAAACCCTTCTGATTCAAACAATCCAAATGGCATCCAATCCGATGAAATCTATGTACCGTTTGCCAGTCAGTTGACTCATGGAAAGATTTACAGTGATCCCTAGATAGTGAAGTAACTGGAGTAAAGTGTCCCTCCACTGAATAAGTAGATCTTTAGTCAGAGTGGTTAGGAGACAATCGTCCAAACACAGAAACACCTGGAACTCTTGCTGCCGGAGATAAGCTGAAACTACTGACATGCATTTGGTGAACACGCTAGGGCAGTGATGATCCCAAAGGGCAGAGTCCTGAGAAGATAATGATCAACTCCAAGCATGAAACAGAGAAATCTCCTTGATCTCTTGTGCATCTTCAAGTGATAATAAGCACTGTGGAGATTTATGGAGTAAAGGCAGTGGTCCTTCTTGAGAAGAGGTAAAATGGACTAAATCATGATGATTCAGAAATTTGTCTGCTTCACAAATTGGATTAAGTGACTGAGGTCCAATGTGGGCCTTAGATCCCCAGTTTTCTTTGGCACTAAAAATAATTTGGAGTAGACACCAGATCCTTGTTGGTCTGGCAGTAAGTGCTGGATGGAACTTTTGTCTAGCATTTTTTTTTTAACGTCTGCTGTAGCGGATTCCACCTGAGGGGGTGGTACTAGGAGAATCCTCTTTCTTGGTTGTGGAGGACAAAGGAATGGAATAGTGTATCCTCTGGTGCTCTCTTCCGTTGAGTTCCTTCTTAGTAGCTGCAGCATCCAAGAATCCATAGAGAAATGTCCCACCAGGTTTGAGAGTGCAGGGATAAGTACTTCCCCAACTGCCTCCAAAGAGGCAGCAGCTTGGCAAATCTTCAGAAGTGCTGAAAAGATTTCTCTGAAAAGGGTTTGCGAAATCCTTGGTTTTGCAGACCCTCCTCTGTCACTAGTGTGACGCCCATTAAAGTTATCCCACCGCCACCCTGCCTTTGGAGGGTTTGTCCGAAGAAGGGCTATGGTTAAAATCCTAAGATTTTCTAAACCACTTCTTTCTTCCTTCCTCTTTGACTCATGGAAAAGGTTCTTTAAGGAGTAGAGAAGCAGATTCCCACAGCAGACAGGATCTTACCATCCTCTTCATTTCTAGACAATGTGTCTTTGACCTTGGGTCAAAAAGAGTAGAACCATCAAAGGGAGTGTAAATGAAGGACATTTTAAAGCCTTCTCAAAAAAAATCACAAAACTGCATCTACGTATGGCTATGAACTGCTATGCCTGTGTGTGCTGCTCTTGATGTCCCATCAGCTGCATTCGACACCAGTTGCATGGAAACAATGGAAAGAAATGTACAGGTAGACAAGCTGGGATTCAACTTTCTTTTGGATATCAGCAAGCTACCAGAGACAGACAACAGTAAGCTCTTTGGTTAATTCTCTCTAAAAATGTGTGAAATTAGCCAAGTAGCTCAGCACTTAAGTGAAAAGTTCACTGAAGTGTAAGTCTGTCTTCCAATTCTGTCCAAAGCCCTTGACTACCTATTAGGGGGGGGTGAGCAGATGTGTTTTTTTCAGAGAGTTCCTTCTTAGTGGCCACCACTACGACCACTGCATCCCATTGGGGACATTTACTTCAGTTTCTCCTATTCGTGGGAGCAGCTAAGACTTTGTCTGCCTTCTTTGGAATGGGCTCCACTGTGTCAGGATCCTTCCAGGCTCTCTTAGCCACCAAGTCAATAAGGGTGGTCAGGAGGAAGAAAGTACAGTTTTGTACCTACCATAAATGTAGATGTTCGAGTGCTAATACAGTTGCAGTCATAACAGATGGGTTCTCCTGCCGTCAGGCGGGTCCTCGGTCGGCCGAATTCCAAAGTCTAGGTCCGGCGTCGGTTGTCGTCGCTTCTTCCCTGACGTCAGTGCGACAGGGGTATAAAGGAACCAGCCGACGCCATTTTCTTCAGTTTTTCTTGCCCCAGATGTCAGGTGCCCCCAGAAGGAAGGCAATACATAAATTTGTGTAATAAAGCAGTGCAATATAATCAAAATACAGTAGTTGCAAGCAAATACACCATAAATGAATACCCCAATCAGGTTGTATGAGGATGTGTTAGCCTATAGGCCTGTCCCAAGAGGGGAAGGAGGGAGGGAAACCTGGACTGTAGCTGTATTAGCACACGAACATCTACATTTAGGGTAGGTACAAAACTGTACTATGTTCATCGTGCATACAGCTGCAGTCATAACAGATGGGTATAATCCCAAAGCTAAGAAAGGGGTGGTAGGCACTAGGTGGAACTAGGAGGAGCCAGGATGCCCTGCAAGACTGCAGTGGCAAAGCCTGCTCTAGTTTTGGAGTATAATGGTAGGAGGTAGTGCTTGGAGAAGGTATGCACAGAAGTCCAAGTGGCTGCTTCCAAAATATCTTTGGTAGGAACTCCTCTGAGGAAAGCTGCAGAGGTAGCTGTGGCCCTTGTGGAGTGAGATCTGATGCCTGTAGGTACAGTTTTGCCATGAAAAGAATAGCAAAAGCGTATGCAGTGGGCTATCCATTTTGAGATTGTCTGTTTCGAAATTGGCTTTCCTTGAGCTCCTACAGCATAGGACACAAAGAGCTGTTCTGATTTTCTGAAAGGTTTTGTTCTGTCCAGATAATAACGGAGTTGTCTGTGGATGTCCAAGGAATGTAGTAATCTCTCCCCTTTGTTTTGAGGATTAGGATAAAAGGTGGGTAAGTGTATGGCCTGATTCAAAGCTACCCTGGATACCACTTTAGGCATAAAGGATGGGTTGGTTCATAAGGAAACTCTGTAATGATGGAAGATGATAAAAGGCTGAACAGCCATGAGAGCTTGTAGTTCTGAAACTATGAGCTGAGGTAATAGCCAGAAGGAAAGCTGTTTTCCAGGACAAATATTGCAAATCTGATGAGGCAGCTGGCCCAAAGGGAGGTAAGGTCAGTTTTTCCAGAATGAAATTGAGATCCCAAGCAGGTATTGGTTGTTTCCTTGGGGGTCTTAGATTCTTAGCCCCTCTGAGGAACTGTCTTAAGAGAGGGTGAGAGAATAAGGGTGGATCAGTGTTGTATTCTGCAGAAATGGCTGAGGCATGGATTTTGATGGAGGAGAATGAAAGTCCACTGCTTAGCAGCTCAGCTAAATACCGTAGCATTTGAGGTAAATTCAGTTTTCCAGGATCCTGGCCCTTTTTCTCATTCCAGACACAAAACCGTTTCCATTTTGCGGAGTAAGCTTTTCTAGTTGACAGCCTTCTGGCCTCCAAAATGACATCCTGCACCTCCTTGGAGAGTAGGGTCTGTTGTGATGCTAAGGAATCTTCCATGCGGCTAGATTGAGTGTTTTTAGCTGGCTGTGAAGAGTTTTGAAGCTGTGCTGAGTCAGAAGAAGAGGCATTAGAGGCAGGGTCTATGGTGGGGAATGCGCCAGGCTCCTCAGGAGTGGGTAGCAGTGTTGCCTTGGCCAGTCCGGAGCAATGAGAATCATCTTTGGTCTGTCTGCTCTGGTTTTCAATAGAATTTTGGGCAGCAGAGGAAGAGGTGGGAAAGCATAAAGTGTCATTGATGTCCAACTGAAAGAGAAAGCGTCCACTCTCCAGGCCTTTGGATGGAAAATCCTTGAGCAGAATTTTGTCAATTGGTGATTTTTGTGGGAGGCAAAGAGATCTATGTCTGGCCTTCCCCATGCTTGGATTATTTCTGTAAAAACTTTTGGATGCAACTTCCATTCGTGTGGTTCTGTCATATTTCTGCTTAGGTTGTCTGCCAGCGTGTTTTTTTTGCCTGGCAAGTACTGTGCTTGTAGTTCGATTTGTAAGTCCATGGCCATGTTCCAAAGTGACATGGCCAGTCTGCATAGGAGGTATGAATGTGTTCCTCCCGGTTTGTTTATGTACCACATAACTGTGGTGTTGTCCGTTCTTATCAATAGTTGACCTGGTTGCAGAAGGTCCTTGAAAGCTATAATAGCATTTCCTTTTGATTGATGTGAAGGTGCTTTTCTTTTTGGGACCATTTGCCCTGAATGCACCAAACTGTGGCTGTGTTGAGACCATATGTTTTTCAGGTACCATTGAAGTTTCCTCATATGCAGCTTTGCACATGGGATTAGTAAGATGCAAGATGCCATGAATCCCAGAGCCTGCAGGATTTTCCTTGCAGTCAGCCTGGTGCAATTTGCTAGTACTCTGAAGTATTCAGTTAGTTGCCCCTGCTTCTCTGGCATGAGGTAGGCCATCTGGGTGTTTGTGTCCAAGTTGGCACCCAGGAAAATTATCTTCCGAGAGGGTATTAGCCTTGATTTCTTTTTGTTGACTGTGTATCCCAGAGAGTTCAACAACATTATTACATAAGCCAGATGTTTCAGAAGAATTTGCTTGCTGTCCGCTTGGATCAGGCAGTCGTCCAAATAGGGGTATATTTGTATCCCTTGAAGTCTGCAGTAGGCAATTACTGATGCCAGGCATTTCGTGAATACTCTGGGCACAGTAGATAAGCCAAAGGGCAATGCAGAGAATTGATAATGGGTTGAACCTGCAAGAAATCTGAGGTATCTTCTGCAATTTTGTCTGATTGGGACATGCAGGTATGCCTCCTTGAGGTCCACTGTTACCAGCCAAGACTCCTTGCCCAGCATGGGAAGAAGTTGCTGTAGAGTGAGCATCTTGAATTTTGGTACGAGTAGAAATGTGTTTAGGATGGATAGGTCCAAAACAGGTCTCCAATCTTTTCCCTTCCTTGGTACCAGGAATAGCCTGGAATAAAAACCTTGACCTTGTTCGTGCGTAGGTACCTCTTGAATAGCTTTCATGTGTATGAGATCTGTAATTTGCCTTTGTGCCTCTGCCCTTTGATTGTGTGGCAGGTTTGGCATGCCTCTCATTTTTGGAAGGGTGTGAAAATGGAATCTGTAGCCTCTGTTTATAATGTCCAGGATCATATTTGTCTTTTGTGACAATATGCCAATTTTTTGAAAATAATGCCAGCTTTCCTCCTAAGGGGGCTGCCATTTGAGTCTTGCTTGGCATGCATAGGGGAAAGTCATTGGGCTTGCTTTCTGAATGATTGTGAATTATCCTCACCACCTCTTTGTGTAGGAGCTTGCCATTGTCTGCCTCTAAACGATCCTTGGGATTGTCCTCTGCCCCTCAGGCGCCTGTATCTGCCTCTTTGGGGTCTGTCCGTGGCTGTAAAGGACCAATTTTTGGAAGGCCAATTTCTACTGAAATGTGGGGGTTGTACCTGTAGAAAATCTTTCACAGTTTGCATTGATTTAGCCTCTTCCTCCATTTCCCTTAATACCTCCTCAGCATTAGCATTAGCACCAAATAATACATCCTTTTGAAGAGGGGAATCTAGTAATTTAGCTTTGACATGATCAGTCAAGGTTTGTTCCTTGAACCAGGCATGTCTACGTATGACTGATCCTGTAACAGCAGCTCTACATGAGGCCTCTAGAGCATCAAAACCACATTGTAAGGTATGCTTACCCACTTGTTCTGTACTATGCATCAAATCCTGCAACTCCTTCAAGTCTGGTTGTTCAGGTTGTGACATTTTACTTTTCAATTGTGATAACAAAAACTGTTGGTATTTTAGCATATGGAACTGACAGTTTAAGGCCCTCATGGTTAAGGTAGCCGAGGTATATACCTTTTTCCCCCACCTTTCTAAGGATCTGGAATCTCTCTCGGAAGGTAATGGATTTTTAGCAGTGGAGGCCTTAATTCCCTTGGGGCCCTGTGAGATGGTTTCTGGGTCAGCAGCATGGCTTTTGTATAGAAATTGGTGCGAGTCAGGAACCCTGTAGTACCTGTCAGGCTTAACTGGGGCTAGAGGCAGAGAGTCCGGGTTAAGGCAGGCCTCCGAGTAAACATCATCTAGGATGTCCAAGACAGGAGGTATAGCCAGAGGCCTGTGTTGAGGTAGTAAAAGAAATTCCCTAAGCCTTTTCTTGGAATCTGAATAATCTTGGCCTTCCCAGTGGAAGTGTTCCCTTAAGGTATGCAAAGTTTCCCCAAATGAGTAATCCTCTGGGGGGGGGGGATACAGAAGGAATGGACTCCTCCGCATCAGAGTCTTCAAAAGGGGAGTAAGAATGTTCCTGATCATCAGAGTGCTCTGAAATAATGGAGCCCTGATCAGAGGTGGGGGATTCTTCCTCCACTCTGGGCCTTTTGTCCGGTGGGGGTTGAGAAACCCTGATAAGAGTAATTAAATCCTCAGCCATTTTAAGCATCTGTTTTTTAGGCACAGGGCCTGGGGATGGGCCCTGTGTAGCTTGTCTCAGAGTGCATGGCTGCTTTAGACTTAGTGAAAGCCTTGATGGAGAAAGAAGAGGAAGGTCTGAAGACACCTTGAGTGGCGGTAGACCTGTCCACATTTTGAGGTTCAACGCCAAGAGTGGCTTCGGTATCTGTAGTCAGGGTGTAGGCCGAGGAGCCTGCGACCTCGGGCACAGGAGGCACCGCCAAACAAGTGTCGTCGGTAGTCAGGGGCTGCGTAGGCGCCTCGCGGAGAACCGGACCACGTGTAGTCGGCTTTGGCGTGGTGTCGGTAGAGGCCGCAGACCTCGTGTGTCGGTCCTTATCTTTGCGTTATTTTAGACAAAACGGGAGTCGGAGTATCCGACGACATAATATAGTTAAATGTTTTTCCAAAATAATGCTGGGCGAACTCCGCCCAATGCTTAATGGTGCGTTTGTTGAATGTAGCACAAAAGCGACAGACCGAGACGTCGTGGTCTGGGCCTAAACAAGGTATACAGAGGGAATGGAAATCCTTATGCGGTATTTGCTTCCCACATGAAATACAATTATTAACTTTGTCTGACATCGGTCTGAGGCAAAAAAAGTTTCCCCAACGGGGTACTTAGCTTTCAAGAAGACTTCGGTTTCAAAATTTTCGTAATCTCAGGAGCTGGCCGACCGGCACTTGCGAACTGCTTCTGCTTCGGGCACCGCGCGGCAAGAAAGACTGAAGAAAATGGCGTTGGCTGGTTCCTTTATACCCCTGTCGCACTGATGTCAGGGAAGAAGCGACGACAACCGACGCCGGACCTAGACTTTGGAATTCGGCCGACCGAGGACCCGCCTGACGGCAGGAGAACCCATCTGTTATGACTGCAGCTGTATGCACGATGAACATCTACCCAGCCAGAATAGTCAGCCCCAAAAGCCTTCAAGAACATGGATTCTTCTGGGGATGGTGTCAGTAGACCAACCTCCCAACAGTCACATTAATTCCAGGATTTTGCCAAAAGTAGCATCTCTAAAGGGGAATCTAGGAGAACCTTCTCCTTCATCCAAATCCATGTCTTCTGTAACAGAGTTGGGTGATTTTAAGTATTTCTGTTTGCATGTCTGCTTCTTATGATCTAAATGTTTGGGGCTTGGGGTGCATCAAACAACGGATCCAAATCAGACTGTGAACTCAGAGCAAATACCTCACTGGGATGTTTTGGAGCTGACTGTTCCTGTTGATAAGGAGAGGTCGATGCAGAAAAAAAAAGTCATCGGGATGGATACAAATTGGAAGGAAGCACCTTATCACTTGAAACAACAGCCCACTCGATGGCCTTGAATGCAGAGCCTGAGATCAGAATTGAAGAGGAACCCCTAAGGAATTGGAGTTGAAGATTCACCCGTGACAGCAATCAGACACAGATCTGAAGCCATCATTGGAGCAGAGTTGTATAGAGCCAAGGCTTTCAGAGGCAGAGATGGCTGTGACAGTTTCAAAGGCAGCATCAAAGTCTACCTGTCCCTGGCAACTTTAGCACAGATGATTTGTCTCAGATTTCCTTCCAGATCTGACAGTGTCTGACTAGAAAAGAGGTTGAGTAAAGTTGGATCTGAAGTAGTAAGTTCTACTAGCACTGATGGAGGTGCTCTGGGTAAAATCGAATCCATTGGTCTCTGATCCAAAGATCAGATCAAGATCACAGTCCCGAGTGGAGGGGTCGAAGGGACTTTTCTAGAGTTAACTTGTGGAGATGCTGCAGAGATGACCCCCAACTGGATCTGCTGTTGAGGAAACCTCCACATCATTCTATCAACATAAGCTTCACTACGGCTCCTGAAAGAACAGGCAGACCTGACTGAGGAAACTACTGAAAAAAACTTGAGTCTTTGTTACTGCAGAATGGGAGAGTGCAAAGTAGGGCTAACTGGATCCAGAGAAAACCTTAATTGAGGAGAAGGTGATCAAATCCATCCAGGATTTGGATCCAAAGACTTAGAAATTTTAAGAGCTGGACTCAGGGTGGCTGTTGGGTCGGGAGTCCTTTTTTGAGCTTTATCATCAGCCTTCTCACGAGTCTTGTTTCCTTTTTTTTGCCATGTCTTCTCATCTGAAGGGGTTGTGGAAGAACAGCTCGGTTGAGCAGGCAACACATCTTTTAATATCAATTTGTCTTTCCTGCTCTGAAAAATCTTATGTCCAAAAGAGGCCCAATTCTCACAGCTAGTGCCCAAGTGGGATGCTTCCAAACAGTAAACACAGAGTTATGTGGGACCCTTGTAAAGAGATCTTGTGGCCACAGCTGGAGCACTTCCTTGATTGTTGAAAAGTTACAGCCTTTTTAGAAAAGATTCAACAATAAGTCTAGAATAGAAGCAAGAGGAGATGAAAAGGAATCAATCCCTTTACAGGCTGCCCAGACTGAAAAACTCTCATTTGCCAAGGTAAGCTTTTCCTGGTACTCAATTTTTATAAACCTGACAAAATATGAACCACCTGAGTGGAAAACCTGGCATCTTTGGCCACAGTTAAAATTGGAGGAACTAAGCAACTAGATTCAGTGTCTCTGGGTTCATGAAAGGCTGCCCAGATAGTTATGTCAGAAGATCTGGATGGTAGTCCAACATTGAGGGAGGTTGTACTAGATGAGGCCCAGAGGAAGGGGAGCCAAACTTGTTGGGGCCAGAAATGAGCAATGAGGATTGCCTTGGCCTTGCACCTTCTAGTTTTCTGAATAATCTTTGTTTTTAGAGGAAAAGGTATATAGGAGACCCAATAGCCAAATGTAGACTAGAGCATCGCTCAGTGACTGTTCCTGCCGAGGGATGAGGGCAAAGTAACTGCTGCACTTGTTGTTTAGGCATGAAGCAAAAAGATCACAGCATGACTGACCTCAGTTGCTGAAGATTCAATTTGCCACTGCTTAAGGGACCACTCATGGCTGCTAAATTTGTCCACTAATACACTGAAGTCCCCAGGATATGCGTAGCTACAATAAAGTGAATGGAAGACATTGCACACTGCCACACTCTCCCAGCCTTCCAGCCTAAAAGATATGAACAGGTTCTGCTCTGCTTGTTGATGTACCAGACTACCAACATTTGTCCCGCTGGATGGAGACAACACCCTTGGCGAGAGAGTCCTGGAAAGCTTGCAATGCCAGGAGAACTGCTCTCATCTTAAGGACACTGAGGTGGAAACTGACTTCCATGTGTGTTCTTGAACCTTGGAAAGTCTTCCCCTTGAAATACCCCACCCCCACACCCTAGAAGGAAACATCTGTGCTTACTATGGCCAAGCGGGGATGTGGAGAAAAGGGATGATCTTCTAGGAGAGCTGTAGAGGTGGCTTCAGACAAATTTGAGAATGAAGAGGATGTGAAATCTGGGACCACTGAAAAGAAAGGGTCTCAAAGTATGCTAATGTGGTATCTGGCTAGGGGAAAAGTACAGCTGTGTAAAATCTTACCATAACAGTAGATGTCATTCTCTTCATTGTTGCAGTATTCCTTATAGTAGGGATCCCCTGCCTAAGACAGCCCAACGTCCAACCAGTATACTAAAGCCTTAGGCTGTAATAGGGATGCCGTAGGTCACACAGTTGCTCCCTGCGCACAGTGTAGGGCATAAAGGTGACGTACGGATGTACCTTTCTTAGAAATGAAGTGTCCCAGGAGGAACAGTCCAAGTAGAAAAAAAGGAACATGCATCCATAAGGGGAAAAACGGCAAGGAGGGAGGGAGCAAATACAGCAACAGTGAAGAGAAAGACATCTACTGTTATGATAAGATTTTACATAACTGTACTACGTCCTTCCTTATCACTGTTGTAATATTCCTTACAGTAGGGAGAGTACATAAGCTCAGGAGGAAAAGTGGGAGGAGGAAGATCCATTACAGCCTTCAAGAAAACCATGCAGGATAGTCCTGGCAAATGTGGCTCAAGCCCTGGAAACCACATCCAACTTATAGTGCTTAGTAAAAGTAAAGTATGCACAGAAGTCCAAGTAGCTGCCTCAAGGTTGGAGGAGGGAACCAATCCTTTGAAAAAGCACCAGAAGTCGTCACAGCCCTGGTAGAATTAGCATTAACAGAAGAATAAAGTGTTTTCTTATGAAAAGAGTACAAAAGGAAATGTTCTTAGATATCCAAGAAAAAATGGTTTGCTTTGCACCAGCCAAACTTAAAGACCTGGGATGAAGGGCTTTAATTTTATGCTAATAATATCCAAGTTGTCTATGCAAATCCAAGGTGCGAAGAACTTTCTCACTAGCAGACAGTGGGGAAGGGAAAAAAGCAGGCAAATGAATAGACCAATTAAGGGACACCATTAACCATCTTCAGCAAAAAGGATTAGTACTGAGACACACCCTGTCCTTATGAAAAACTAAAAAACAGGAACATCCACAAGGGCAAAAAGAAAAAAAGTATTCTGAGAATAATGCTCTAAAGAAGCAGTAGCTGCAGGCTCAAAAGGAGCCCGAGCTAATTTTTGCAAGACAAAATTAAGGTCCCAGGAAGGAAGAGTAGGCTTCCTGGGAGGCCTAATATGAAGGATGCCTTTACAATTGTTTGACCTCAAATCTAGAAGCCAAAGGAGAAGTCAAAGGCAGACAAGCAGAAATGGCTGACAGGTGGGCTTTAACAGAGGGGTATGCCAAACCTAGCACTGAGCAATTCACACAAATAAAAGAGAACCAAAGGAACTTCCACAGAAAGTGGATCCAGGTTATGAACAAGACACCAAACAGAAAATCTCTTCCGTCTGGACAAAATATTTCCTAGTAGTGATTTTCCTAGCCTCCTGCAGAACCCGAAGCACTTCCTCAGAAAAAAAAGTCTCTAAAAGGGATCAAAACCTCATCACTCACAGCGTCAACTGAAGAGTGGACGAGTGGAGATGGATGAGAGATCCATTGTCTTGTGTGAGTAGGTCCACCCTGTGAGGTAACTTGTGATGACAGCCCTTAGCTAAATGCAGAAGAGGGAACCATTCCTGTCTGGGTCAAAAGGGAGTCACCAACAAGATGTTGGGAACATCTTGTTCTATCTTGAACAGGACCCTTGGTATGATAGGAAAGGGATGGAAGACAAAGAAACATCTCCTTCCAAGAAAGGGAGAGACAGCATCCACCTTCCAAGCCAGAGGACATGGGACTCTGGTACAAAACAGAGCAAGTTGTCTGTTCAGAGGGAAGGCAAAAAGATCTGCCTGAGGAGTACTCCACTGGTGGACAACGTCCAAAAATACATCTGTGAAGCATCCACTCGTGAGAATGTGCAATGGACCTGCTCAGACAGCATGCCACAATGTTCTGATCTGAAGGAATATAAACAGCATGAAGAGTCACCTGATATTGGACAGCTAGATTCCAAACCTGAAGAGCTAGTCTGTACAAGAGGTAAGACCCCCCACCCCCGCTTGTTGATATACCACATCACTGTGATATTGTATGAAGATTTTGAGGGGTCCTGAAAGGAAAAGAGAATGAAAGGCCAGAACAGCTCTCAATTTGATATTGATAAGACCCTTCTGATGAGGAGACCAAAGGCCCTGTACATTCAGATGGCCAAAGGAAGTTCCCAACCCCACGTCTGAGGCATCTGACTAGAGTTCCTGAGCAGGGGACTGGAGGTTGAAAAGGAAACCCTAGGTTGAGGGACAATTGATGAACCCACCACTGAAGCTCACATTGAGGCACAACAGAAGACGAATTGGAAAGTCTAAAAGATGGGAATGTTGAAGCCAGACTAACTGACTAAGAAAGTACAGTTGTGTACACTTAGCATAAATGTAGATGGTCGAGTATATTCACTGTTGCAGTCATCACATTTGGGTTATCCTGCTAGGGATAGCCCTCAGTTGGTCCAAATACCAGAGGCTTAGTATTTCTGCGTTGGTTGCTGTCGCTCCAGGACTGACGTCAGGTCGTTAGTGGTATAAAAATAGGCAGCCGATGCCATTACATCAGTTTTTCTTGCCCCAAATGTCAGGAGCCCCCAAATAGGGAGCTAGGTTATGGTGGAAGAACACCACCAGCAGAAAGTAAATTCCAAAAATTCCCTGTAAGGAGAGAGGAAGAGATAGAGAGAGACAGACAAGGGGGTGAATACACTCGAACATCTACATTTATGTAAGTGTACACAACTGTACTATGTTCTTCGTGTTTCACTGCTGCAGTCATCACATTTGGGTTGATGCCCAAAGCTGAAGAAAAGGGTGGAGGCAGTCAAAAAGACTGGGGGCTGGCTAGGATGCCCAGCAAGACTGCGGTGGCAAAGCCTGCCCTGGATTTGGAGAAGATAGGCAGGTGGTAATGCTTGGTGAAGGTGTGAACAGGAGTCCAAGTTGCAGCCTCCAGAATGTCCCTGGTGGGGACCCCTCTGAGAAAAGCTGCAGAGGTGGAGGTTGCCCTGGTGGAATGTGTCCTGACCCCCTTTAGGGGCAGTTTCCCGTGCTGTTTGTAGCAGAAATGGATGCAGTGTGCTATCCATTTGGAGATTGTTTGTTTGGATATGGCCTTGCCCTCTGCCTCTGCTGCAAAGCTGACTAGCAATTGATCAGTTTTTCTAAAAAGATTTAGTCCTATCCAGATAGAATCTAAGCTGTCTGTGCACATCTAGAGACTGCAGAATCCTTCCCCCTTGTTTTGCGGGTTAGGGAAAAAGGTGGGCAAATGAATGGATTGGTTGAGAGCCACACTAGACACCACTTTAGGCATGAAGGCGGGGTTAGTCCTGAGGGAGAACCTGTCAGCGTGGAAAATGATGAAGGGCTCTACGACCATGAGTGCTTGTAGCTCTGAAACTCTTCTAATTAAAATGATGGCCAGAAGCGAAGCTGTTTTCCAAGAGAGGAAATTTAACTCTGCTGAAGCTTCAGGTTCAAAGGAGGGTAGGGTGAGTTTTTCCAACACAAAGTTAAGGTCCCAAGTTGGGGTAGGAGTTCTTTTGGGTGGCCTAAAGTTGTTAGCTGTTTGATGAGAGGGTGTGAGAAGAGACACGGCTCTGTGCTGAAATGAGCACAGATGGCAGAGGCATGAAATTTAATAGAAGAGAAGGATAGACTCCAATGTAGTAGGTCTGCTAGGTAACCTAGGATGAGAAGTAGGGAGGGCTATGCTGTTTCGGCTCCCTTAGCCTGGATTCAGGTGCAAAACCTTTTCCATTTGTCAGCATAGGATTTTCTAGTGCTGCGGTGTCTGGCCTCACGTATCACATCTAGGACTTGTTTGCTAAGGCTGACAGTTTGAGGAGAGGTCAGGGAATAACCCAGGCTGCCAAGTTGAGGGTCTGCAATTGGGGATGCATGAATTCTCCACTTTTCTGGGTCAGGAGTGTTGGGATCTGAGGTAAGTGGCAGGGGTGATGGGCTGCGCAGCAGTGGGTACCAGTGCTGGCATGGCCAGTCTGGAGCAATCAGGATTGTCCTCGGTTTTTCCTCCCTTATTTTAAGCAGTACCCTTGAAATGAGTGGTAGAGGGGAAAATGCATAGACTGAGAGGTTTACCCACTGGAAGGATAGAGCATCCACTGGAAGGATAGAGCATCCACTTTCCAGGCCTTGCTGTGAGGGAGTGTTTTTTTCACCATTTGTATTCTGAAGAAGTCTGATTAAAGACGAAACCTAGGTAAATTCGTGTTGGTATCTGGTGTCTGCATTGGTTTTTGCTTCCTTTGAGTCGATCTGCTGGTCTATTTTGTCTTTGGTTTGCTCCTTTCTCAGTATGGATAGTGGTGGTGTTGGACCAGACATTTTTGGCTTATTGGAGGCTATTAACCAGCAATTGGCTGAGCACTCCAAGCAAATTCAAAGCTTGGTAGAAGGCCAGCAAAAAGACAGTATTGGTGGGTCTGGACCACTTAGGAGGCGTGAATTTACCAGCATAGGAAGTGTTAAACGCAGTTCCCCTGAGGTGAATATTGGAGTGAGGACTGCAAATCCTTCCACCTCTGAAAACACAAGTGGTAATACTCTTACTGTCTTGGATGTGGACAAGTGGAAAGTTAATGAGTTTAATTTTCAGCGTAGTGGACTGGTGTTGAACGCTGAAAGGAATGTTCTTAAGCCTTTTACAGAGCGTCTAAAAGACTTTGAGAAAAAGTTATTTTTACTCAAAAAATTGCAAATTGAAAATGGGTATTTGCAAAAGAATATTGACTGTGGTATTGTACCGAAGGGTCTACGGGCCTGGAAGTATCCTAATGGTATTGGTACAAAAAGGGATATGTTGGAAGAAGTGCACAAGCTTTATGATAGAATGGGGCTTGAGCTCTTAAAAATTATTATTAAATATAATGACCAGCAAATTACTACCTTGTTGGGTGAATTAGAAAGTGAAAATGAGAAAATTACCACAGACATGACTAATTATACTAATTTGGTGAACAGCGTTAATTCTCAATGTGCACTTATTCATGGCAGAAAAGCACGGAAGATTGAAAGGGACACTAATGAATATAGACGTAATCAGGTTTATCCCCTTTCTGAAGGTGACTGTTTTGGCAGGGTCCCTTTAAATAAATATGCGTTCAACAGAAAAGTGGAGTTGACGTCAAGAGAGGAGGACATAAATGAGGCACCTATCGAAGCTGAATTCCCTTTAGAGATGGAGCCAAGAAGGTCGGAGAGGATAAGGGGACGAAACCAGCGTCAGGAATCAACGGAATCCAACGACTATCGCAGACAAGGGGCAAAGCCAAAGGCAAGGAATTACAATGCTCCGAACAGCAGGAACAATCAAGTTCACTGGAGGATGTGATTCCTGGTAGTGTCTTTTCGCATTCAGGTGAGCCCTCTAAACCAGTGTCAACTATTAGTCAATCAGCTCCAGTTAACTGTTTAACACATTATAAAAGTTTCGACATTAACTTTGATAATTTTATCAATATTACTGTACCCTCTAATTCAGTGGATCCATTAATTGGGGATTTTGTTGCGTTTAACAGCAATGTTAGACATTCTAGCGGCAGTTTACCTGACTGTTTAACTGCTGAAAGACTTAGTGACTTTACGTTTTTTAATGACGGTCATCCAGCGTCTGTTGGGCCGTTAGAGCAGAGGAATAACGTGATCAATCAAACTGACTGTCACATTTCTAATAATTATAGTACTACAGCATCTAACTTTGGTGAAATAGCTGCATGTAGTAACCATGAATTTAATAGTTATTATTCTTGTAATAGGTTATCATTGGTTAAGAACGACAATGTAAGGGATGTTTCTCATCTTTTTTTTTGACACTGTTGAATATACAAACAAAGGTACGGCTTCTTGGCTTAACGAAGGGAGCCATTTGGACCTTAGTACTTGTGCGGTTGATAATATGATATTTATGTTGCCTAATCTTTTGCATGGTGATTCAATTAATGAACATATTGAGGTGAGACTAAACAACACAGTAAGTTTTTGTAGGCAACCTCCTAAGGCTACAACTTTTTGTAATGGTCATTTTTCATTTAATTTAGACAATCAAAACGTTAGTGATGGTGAAAGTGTGGTTACAAATAATGTAGGCAACATTGATTTAAGTTCGGATATGGTTTCTAAGCCCCTTCCATTAAGTGGAGAATGTCTGTTTTTACCTGCTAGTGGCATATTGGAAGAACCGCAATTATCAGCGACGGACAATCAAATGTGTGTATCTTACTTAGTTAATGTTAACCAGTCCTTTGAGTATGAAGTAAATCAGTCTAGTTTGCCTGCAGCTCGCTGTTCTAGTCCTAATAACTTTGGCAATGGGGCTATCGAATGCAACTCATTAGCAGACATTAGTTTTCATTCAGTTCCTTCTGATGTTTGCTCATGTTCACGCCCATTTGGTATGGATATTGAATCGCAGTCCAACACCATTAACGGTCAGAATGTTAATATTGCTGACGGGCTGTTTTGTAATTACAATTATGAGGATGATGAAGGTATTGATAACCTAATTCAAATAGGTGATGACATATTAAAAGCTATACATTTTGTTGGGCTTAGTAATCCATCAATTATAGCTAATGTTTTTGGTGATTTCAAAATATACAATTACTCCAGCAAAATTATAGATGAACGGCATGTTAATTTGTTAGCCAAAGGTTTAACTTTTGTACCTTTAGCAAGGGGCACTTTAACTGACATCCTAGTTGATCTAAAATTATTAGTGAGAAAGATGAACTTGAAATTGTTATTTCACGGTGAAAATTTTAATGAGGTAACCCCGATGTTAAAAAAGCCAAGTAAGTTTGTGCCACCTAGCAACAGTGTGATTAGTTGTTTTGAAAAGATTTGTGAACTTGAAATTAGGGAGCATTTTGCACAGGGCAGATGTTCAACCAGCAAACAGGCCTTTGATAGAATGGATAATTTAACTAGGGATGAACGCTTGTTGTTAAACGAGTTAATCACTGATAGTACTATTAGATTTATGAAACCCGATAAAGGTAATGGGTTAGTAGTTGTTGATCGGGTTGATTATGTGGACAATATGTTGGCCTTGTTGGCCTCAGATACATATGAAGAGTGTAGTGTTAACCAATTAAATATTGCTTACAGTAAGGTCAACCTGTTTATTGAGGATTTATTAATGCAAGGGCACATCAATGAGTTGGAACACGCTTATTTGAGCAACAACTATCCGCGGGTTAGTAGTATTTTCGGAATCCCCAAAATACATAAGGGTTTAAACAACTTAGCCTTCAGGCCTATTGTTGACGGGAAACGCAGTAAAACTTGTTTTATAAGTAAATTTCTGGACCATGAGTTGCAAAAGGGTTTAAAGAAATTTGAATACATTACTAAGGACTCTTGGTCTTTTTTAGAGAAGTTGAAAGGAATTCAAATTAGTAACAATACTACTTTGATTACAGTGGATGTTGTTAATCTTTTTACAGTTATCCCTACAGCAATTGGCCTGGAATGGATGGAACGACAGTTATTTAAAACTGGCTTGTATGACCAGGACAGAATTAATTTACTGGTCGGCCTGATGGAAATTGTCCTTAATAATAATTTCATTTGCTTTGAGGGATTGTATTACAAGCAGCTGACTGGTGTTGCTATGGGGGCAGCCTGCGCCCCAGCTTATGCTAATTACATCATGGCATACTGGGAGCAGGAATTTTTGTTCACCAGTCAATTTATGTCCCAAGTTTCCTTTTATACACATTTCTTGGACAATTTGTTTATTGTCTGGGAAGGTGGTTTTGATGAAGTAGGTGTATTTATGGAATATATTAACAATTCTGTTTATTTTTTGAAGTTTACATACAATGTTTATTAAAACTGAAATTGATTATTTAGACGTTCATCTGAGTATTAATTCTGTTGACAATGTTTTGGCATCTACAATACATAGGAAGGCCACATTTTCTAATTCATATTTGAGTTATTCAAGCAGCCATCCTGACCATCAAAAGAAAGCAATTGTAAAAGGGCAAATGGTCAGGGCAGCAAGAATGACCAGTATGGATGATGATTTCTTTAAGGAAATTGAATTTATAAAGCAGATGTTTATTAGGCGTGGTTATCCAGTAGCATTATGCACATGTATTGCTGAAGAAGTTATATCAAAAAGGGCTAATGGTGTCTATTGGGCTTTAATAAATGGTAAATATGATGTTGAACGGTTACGGTTAAATGAAAATGTTGAGGATAGTTTGAGATTAGGCAGAGGTACAACTAGTGTTGGGAACATTGTTGAGTCCACACGGGTCAGTGAGGACAATTTGTTATTTTTTATCACCACTTATTCCTTTGATGCCCCGTACATTAGGGAGATAGTTATTAATAACTGGAAGCTTTTAAGGCTGGACCAAATGGTTAGTGACAAGGTGGGGGCGCCTCCTAGATGTGTTTTTAGGAAGGGATGCTCATTCAAACAACTTTTAGAAAGGGAAGGAAAGCCTCAGCTTGTTTCTAATAGAAATAGGGGTACTTTTAAATGTGGTAGGTGTAGTGTTTGTCACTTGATTAACCCCACTAATTCTGTCTACAAAGTAGCTGGGGTTACCATCAGGCTTGGTGGCCACTTTGATTGTTACAGCAGGAATTTAGTTTATGTGGCCGTGTGCGGACAATGTCCGGCCTTTTATATTGGGAAGACAAGCAGGGCGTTTAGGGACAGTATAATTGAGCATCAATCGGACATTAGATTAAGGAAGAAGACTAATGCTTTATATAGGCATATCGAATGTAATACGGGTCATTCTTTCAAATTTAGTGTCATACAGCAGATCTTGGTTGACACTCGGGGTAGAATGCTCGAAGTACACTTAGACATTTGTGAAATGAAATGGCAACTGAAATTGAATGCTCTAATGTTTCCAGGCATTAATGACTGTATTAGTATTATGCCCATTTTGAAATTAAAGCACATTTTGGGATAGATTTTATTAGTGAATGTACACATGTTTATATGTTTATATACTGTTGAATTTGTTTTTAACTACATTCTTTTTATGACAACAGTTTTTCAGAGTGTTTTGACAACTGCTTTTAACTTTTTTTGGTAGTGTTCCTTTTATTTTGAAAGGAATTTTTATTTGCATTAACAATTTGATGATGTCACTACCATGTGTTACATATAAAAAGGGAGTTTTTTTTTCACCATTTGTATTCTGAAGAAGTCTGATTAAAGACGAAACCTAGGTAAATTTGTGTTGGTATCTGGTGTCTGCATTGGTTTTTGCTTCCTTTGAGTCTATCTGCTGGTCTATTTTGTCTTGCTGTGAGGTTCCCTGGTGCAGAATTTGCTGAGCTGATGACTGGAGTGGGAGGCAAAGAGATCCACCTTCGGGGTGCCCCATTTTTGGGTTACAAGGGTGAAGGTTCTGTGGTCTAGCTGCTGCTCATGTGGGTCTAGCAGGTTTCTGCTTAGGTTGTCTGCCAGAGAGTTTAGGGAGCCTGGCAGGAATTGTGCTAGTAGGTGTAGTTGCATGGCTGAGGCTGTATGCCAAAGGTCATGGCGAGCCTGCGTGCCAAAGGTCATGGCGAGCCTGCAGAGAGGATAAGAGTGACTTCCTCCCTGCTTGTTGATATACCGCATCACTATGGTGTTGTCTGTTTTGATCAGTAGAGGCCGCGGGGAGAGTAGGGGTCTGAAAGCTGTCAGGGCGTGCTGAACAGCTAGCATCTCTTTTTGGTTGATGTGCGGATGTATTTGATTTGGGCTTCAATGGTCCTGAATGCACCTGCCATCCAGGTGTGCACCTCAGGCATAGTCTGATGCTTCTGTGGTGAGTGGCATGGGTTTGTGAGAAAGGAAGTCCCTTGTTGTGGTGGCATGCTGCTGCCCACCAAAGAAAATCTTTCCTTAGGCAAGGTATCATTGGCATGATAGTTTCCAGGTCTTGAGAGTGTTGACACCAAAGACTTTTTAGGTACTACTGTAGTTTACTCACATGCAGTTTTTCATATGGAATGAGTAGAATGCAGGAGGCCATGAACCCTAGAGCTTGCAGGATTTTCCTTGTGGATAACTGGGTTCTGGTGGCTAATTGACAAAAGTAGCCTGTCAGGTAGGCTTGGTTTTTCTGGAGTAAGGAATGCCATCTGGAAGGATAGAGCTTGCTCCCAGGAATACAACTTTTTGGGTCTATATTACCAGAGCGAAACTCCCTTTGAATACCAAAACACAGACACAAATTGCGCGAACCGCGAGAATACCGAACGCACTAAACCACAAAATTTTAAACCTCAAACTGTCACAGTCGGCCAACCCCACCACCTGCTATATACTACCTACCCAAACAAAATAAATAAACCACATACATACACTAAGCAAACCCTACTTCTAACCCTAAAGTAAAGCACCAAAACCCTACTTCTAACCCTACACTAAACCTGACATACACAACTATCTATGCACTATCCTTAACCCCTCCCTAACCCTAAATTCTGTAACTACCGCACACTTCCCTACGAAAATATAAACAAACAAAATAAATAATCCACATACATACATTTACCAAAACCCTACTCCTAACCCTACATTAAATCTTACATACATTAACTATCTATGCACTTACCTTAACCTGCACCCTAACCCTAAGGTCCGTAACTATCACACACTTACCTTATGCAGCTATGCCACAGACGGGCCAACCATGGTAATTCAACATTTCCAAATTTGCGATTTTGGATATTCGCTGTAATGCTGGTTCGCGCAATACGTGCCGACGCTTATGGATTCATTTAAACAGACTTTCGCTCTCATAATAGGCAACCAATTTTTTGTGTGGGTACTAGTTTTGATTTCTTTTCATTGAATATGTACCCCAGGGAGGTCAGTAGGTTCTTTAAAAAGGTCAGTTCCTGTAACAGCTTTTCCCTACTGTCTGCCTGAATCAGGAAATCGTCTAAGTAGGGGTAAATTTGAATATTTCTTTGTCTGCAGAAAGCAATGGCAGGAGCCAGGCATTTTGTGAAAACTCTGGGAGCAGTGGATAAGCCAAAGGGAAGCGCAGAGAACTGAAAGTGCATAGATTCTGCCCTGAAACGTAGGTATTTCCTGCATGATTCCCTGACTGGGATGTGCAGGTAGGCCCCTTTTAGGTCTAGGGTGGCTAACCAAGCCTCCTTGGAAAGCATAGGAAGAAGATGTTGGAGGGAGAGCATTTTGAATTTTCTTATCACCAGAAAGGTGTTTAGAATGGATAGGTCGAGGATTGGGCGCCAGGTGCTCTCTTTTTCAGGTACCAGGAAGAGTCTGGAATAAAAACCTTGGCCTATCTGGTTTGCAGGAACATGCTGTATTGCCCTCATGGAGAGGGGGGAAATGACTTGCTTTTTGGCCTCTGACCACTGGTTTGGAGGAAGATCTGGGAACCCTGTTGGGGTTGGCAGAGTGTGGAAATACAACTTGTATCCCTGGGACACTATTTTGAGGACCCATCGGTCGTTGGTGATAGAGGCCCAGTCGTTTGCATGGAAGGAGACTTTTCCTCCTAGGGGCACAAGCAGGTGGGCAGAGGTAAGGGGTGGAGGTGTAAAATCACTGAGTTCTTACCATAAGGGGGTGGCTTAGAACTCCCTGTTTTTGAAGAGGAGGAACTCCATTGCTTAGATCTCTGCATTCCCTGGGGCTGCTGTCTGGGGGGTCTGCTTCCCCTAGATCTGGGTTGACCTGGCCTGGAGGGGGCAGAAAAGGACCAGTGTTTGGAGGGGCAATGCCTACTGAACCTTGGAGGCTGGACCTGTAAAAGGTTTTTAACTGTCTGCATAGATTTAGCTTTTTCTTCCATCTTTTTTAAGACCTCTTCTGCCTTGGTGCCAAACAAATTGTCTTTGTTCAATGGTGCGTCCAATAATTTTGATTTGACATGGTCTGGCAAGGTCTGTTCCTTAAGCCAGGCATGCCTTCTAAGGACAGAACCAGTTACTGCTGCCCTGCAAGATGCTTCTAGGGCATCAAAGCCACATTGCAAGGTGTGCTTAGTAACTTGGCTTGCAGAATGCATAAGCTCTTGTAATTCTTTATTTTCTGCACAAGCAGGAAAGGAATATATTTTTTGTTTGAGGAGTTCCATGGTATGCTGCTGATATTTCAGCATGTGGAACTGACAATTTAGTGCTCTAATAGCAAGAGTAGCAAAGGTGTACACTTTTTTACCCCATCTGTCTAAAGCTCGGGAATCCCCCCATCTGAGGGGGTGGGATTCTTAGCAGAGGTTGCTTTAATTCCTTTAGGTCCTTGAGAGATGACCTCTGGGTTAGAAGCAAGATTTTTGAAAAGGAATTTAAGAGAGTCAGGGACTCTGTAGTGCCAGTCAGGTTTCCTGGGAGCAGCAGGAAGGGTGTCAGGAGTCAAACTGGATTCCATAAAAACATCATCAACAACATCCAGGACAGGAGGAATGGCCAAAGGTCTGTGTTGTGGTAAATGTAAGAATTCACTGAGTCTCTTTTGACTGAGGACAGGCCTGACATTCCCATTGGAAATGCTATGAAGGGTTTCACCAAATGAAAAATCCTCTGGTGGAGAGGCAGAAGGAATGGAGTCCTCTGCATCAGAATACTCATAAGCAGACAGGGGTTGCATGTGTTCATATTTCGAAGCATCAGAGTTATCGGACTCCTGTTCAGATAAAACTACTGGGGACAAGTCTCTTTTTCTTTTGGAAAGGGTAGCCTGGCTTCCCCTAATAAGCATAATAAGGTCTTCCGCTATTTTAAACATTTGAGATTGAGGCAAGGAAGCAGGTGCCTGAGCTTGGTTCACCATTTTTTTGGGGCATAGTTTATACCCTGGGCCTTAGAAACTCGGTAGTTTTTGAAAGAACTGAAGACACGAAAGAAGTCGTCGGTTTGTGTCAAGTATTGGTAGTGCGAAGTACTTCCTCGGAAGCCGGTGCCTGCTCAGCGGCTGCGGACCCATCCAAGGTAGAGACATCCGCAGGATCCATAGTCTAAGAGTCTCGCGGCATACCGGACTCCAAAAGGGTCTCAGTAGTGGCCTGTGAATCCACAGAAGCGGACATCAGGGGCTGCAAAAGAGCCTCACTGAGGAGACTGGAGAAATGCCGACTAGCTTAATGAAAGCGTCGGTGGCAGTTTTGGACCTGTGCGGTCTGTCTCCGTCTTTATCCTTACTTTTTTTCAGAAGGTCGGTAGTCGGATGGTTTACCGAAGCCATATCGGAATTCGAGGACTGAGCGAAAATATCTAGCTACAATAAGGGCTGGACGACGTATATAGTTCTGGCATTGAAGAAAGCACAAAGGCGACAGGAGGGACGTCATGGTCTGGGCCTAAACAGGTGATGCAGTAAGAATGGAAGTCTCACTGTGGTATTTGCTTTCCACAGGCGAGACAATTGTTAACTTTTTCTGACATCGGTTAGAGCAAGAAAAAAGGATCCCTAAAGGGGTACTTAGCTTTAGAAGATTTTGACTTCAATTCGGAAACGAAAACTCAGGTAGCGATCGACCGGCACTCATGCGAACTGCTTCTGCTTCAGGCTCCTCTGCAAGAAAAACTTATGTAATGGTGTCGGCTACCTTATTTTATACCACTGACGACCTGACGTCAGACCTGGAGTGACAGCAACCGACACAGAAATACTAAGTCTCTGGTATTCGGGCCAACTTAGGGCTATACCCTGGCAGGATAACCCAAATGTGATGACTGCAACAGTGAAACATGAAGAACATCCACTGCAGCTCTCTCATATGAGGTCTGGCCAGAGAAAACATAGGAATGGTGGAAGCCATGTATCTCAGAGCCCTTAGAAACTCACTGGTTGAAATGGCGGCCAGAGGAAGAAGGGATTGAAAGAATGCAATCAGATTTAAAACCTTGGGAGGAGGCAGGGATGCCAGCACTGGAATGGTCTGGAGCCTGTACCCAAGAAAAACATGATCCTGAGGAGTCAGGAAGGATTTTTGGAAATTCACCGTAAACCCTAGGCTTTTTGCAGGAGACAAACAGCATAGTGAAGATGCTGAACCAAAATCTGTGGAGAGCAAGCATGAATGAGTAGGGTATCTATACAAGGAAATATTTGTATTCCTCTCATCCTTCAAAAAGTAATCACATCATATTAGCGAGGCATTTGGTGAAGACACTTGGGGCAATAGAAAGGCCAAAGGACATAACAGAGAAATGGAAATGTAAGAAAGCAACAGAGAAATGTGAAATTTTCCTGAAAAGTGGATGAATAGGGATATGGACATAGGCTTCCTTGAGATCCAGAGAGACTAGAAAAGCCTGAGAAAGAAGAGGAGGAAATTAGGTTTGAAGGGATAATATCCAAAAGGAAGGAACCTTCAAAAAAGTGTTGAATTGGGAAAGATCCAGAATGAATCTCCAGGTGCATTCTGTCCTGGGAACAATAAACAATCTGGAATAAAATCCCTTCCCCTTTTGTGGAGCTGAAACTGCTCGGTTGGTTCATTGAGACAAAATGCTCTGAAGAACATCTGGAAAAGGGGCAGATGTTCCTGAGGAGGTTGAAGAAAGCCAAAAAACGGAGAACAGATCTCCAAACCATGTAATACCTCTAATCAAGAATGGCTAGAAAGTACAGTTGTGTACACTTACCATAAATGTAGATGTTTGAGTGTATTCACTCTTGCAGTCATCACACTTTGGTTATCTGCCAACAGGTAGCCCTCAGTCAGCCCGAATACCAAAGACTTAGTATTTCTGCATCAGTTGCTGTTGCTTCAGGACTGACGTCAGGTCGTCAGGGGTATAAAAACAGACAGCCGACACCATTACATCAGTTTTTCTTGCCCCCAAATAGGGAGCTAGGTTATGATGGAAAAAACACCACCAGTAAAAAGTAAATACCAATAGTCCTGTAAGGGGCGAGTAAGAGAAATAGAGAAGGAGAGAGAGAGACAGAGACAAGGGGGCTGGAGGATGGGAAACCAGGAATGCAACAGTGAATACACTCAAACATCTACATTTATGATAAGTCTACACAACTGTACTATGTTTTTCATGTTTCACTGTTGCAGTCATCACACTTTGGTTGATTCCCAAAGCTGAAGAATGGGTGGAGGCAGTCAAGGAAAGTTGGGGATGACTAGTATGCCCTGCAGGACTGCTGTTGCAAAATCCGCCCTGGATTTGGAAAAGACAGGCAGGTGGTAATGTTTGGTGAAGGTGTGAACAGAACTCCAAGTAGCAGCTTCCAGAATGTCCCTGGTAGGGACTCCCCTGCGGAATGCTGTAGAGGTTGAAGTTGCCCTAGTGGAATGCATTCTGACTCCCTGAGGGGGTGGTTTTCCATGGTGTTTGTAAGAGAAATGGATACAGTGTGCTATCCATATGGAGATGATTTGTTTTGATACGGCCTTGCCCTCTACCCCTGGTGGAAAGCTGACTAGTAACTGGTCAGATTTCCTGAAGGGCTTAGTCCTATCAAGGTAGAATCTGAGCTGTCTATGCACCTCTAAAGAGTGCAGGATCCTTTCCCCCTTATTTTGAGGATTAGGGAAGAAGGTGGACAAATGGATGAATTGGTTGAGAGCCACACTGGACACCACTTTAGGCATAAAAGTAGGGTTAGTCCTGAGGGAGACCCTGTCAGTATGAAAAATAATGAAGGGTTCCACAGCCATAAGTGCTTGCGGCTCAGACACTCTTCTAGCTGAAGTGATGACCAGAAGCAAGGCTGTTTTCCAAGAGAGGAATTTTAACTCTGCTGACACTGTAGGCTCAAAGAGGGGTAGCGTGAGCTTTTCCAGCACAAAGTTAAGGTCCCAAGCAGGGGTGGGGGCTGCTCTTGGTGGCCTTAAGTTGTTAGCCCCTCTCAGGAACTGTTTGATGAGAGGGTGAGAGAAGAGAGGTGTCTCAGTGCTGTAATGAGCAGAGATGGCAGAGGCATGGACCTTAATGGAAGACAAGGAGAAGGCCTCTGTGGAGTAGGTCTGCTAGGTAATCCAGGATGAGAGGTAAGGAGGGCTGTGCTGTGTCCGCTCCTTTAGAGGGAATCCAGTAACAATACCGTTTTCACTTATCAGCATAGGATTTCCTTGTACTGGGTCTTCTGGCTTCACAAATGACATCCAGCACCTACTTGCTTAGGCTGGCCACTGGAGGAGAATTCAAGGAATAAGCCAGGCTGCAAGGTTCAGGGTTTGCAGTTGCGGATGCAAGATCTGTCCCTCCTGCTGAGTGAGGATGTTTGGGATCTGGGATAGGTGTCATGGTGGCACCTGTGACAGACTGCACAGTACTGGGTACTAGTGTTGGCGTGGCCAGTCTTGGGCAATCAGGATTGCCCTTGGTCTTTCCTGTCTTATCTTGAATAGTACCTCTTGTAAGAAAAGGCAGAGGGGGAAATGCATAGATTGAGAGGTTTACCCAGTGGAAGAATAGGGCATCCACTTTCCAGGCTTTGCTGTGAGGTACCCTGGTGCAGAATTTGCTGAGCTGGTGATTGTAGGGTGAGGCAAATAGGTCCACCATTGGGGAACCCCATTTCTAGGTTAGAAGGCTGAAGGTGTTGAGGTCCAATTGCCACTCGTGTGAGTCTAGGAGATTTCTGCTTAAGTTGTCTGCCAGAAAGTTTTTGTTTGCCTGGCAGGAATTGAGTTTGCAGGTGAATATGCATAGGCAAGGCCGTGTTCCACAGGGTCATGGCTAGCCTGCAGAGTGGGATCCCCCTGCTTGTTGATGTACCACATCACTGTGGTGTTGTCAGTTATTATTAGAAGGGGTCCTTGTGAGAGTAGGGCTCTGAAAGCTGTCAGAGCAGGTTGATGTGCAGATTAATTTGATTTGGGCTCCAGTGGCCGTGAATACACCTGCAGTCCAGATGTGCCCCCCCCCCAAGCATAGTCTGATGTGTCTGTGGTTAGGGTCTGGATGGCATGGGGTTGTGTAAAAGGAAGTCCCTTGTTGTGGTTGCATGCTGCTGCCCACCAAAGAAACTCTGTCCTGAAACAAGGTATGATAGTTTCCAGGTCCTGAGAATGGTGGCACCAAAGACCTTTTAAGTACTATTGAAGTTTCCTCATATGCAGTCTGGCATATGGAATTAGCAGAATGCAGGAGGCCATAAATCCTAGAGCCTGCATGATTTTCCTTTTGGATAGCTGGGTTCTGGTGGCCATTTGAGCGTTGAGCGAAGTAGCCTGTCAGATAAGCTTGTTTTTCTGGAATAAGGAATGCCATCTGAGATGCTGTGTCCAAGCTTGCTCCCAGGAATGCAATCTTTTGAGTGGGGACTAGTTTTGATTTATTTTCATTGATAGTGTACCCCATGGAGGTTAGAAGGTCCTTTACAAATTGTCTGCCTGAATCAGGCAGTCATCCAAGTAAGGGTATATTTGAAACTTTCTCTGTCTGCAATAGGCAATGGCTGGAGCCAGGCATTTTGTGAAGACTCTGGGAGCAGTGGATAAGCCAAAGGAAGGTGTAGAGAACTGATAATGCATAGATCCTGCCCTGAAAAGTAGATATTTCCTGCACGAGTCCTTGATTGGGATGTGCAGATAGGCTTCCTTCAGGTCAAGAGTGGCTAACCAGACATCTTTGGACAGCATAGGCAGAAGCTAATGTAAATTGAGCATTTTGAATTTTGGTACCACCAGGAAGGTGTTTAGAATGGATAGATCTAAGATTGGGCGTGCCAGGTGCCCTCTTTTCTGGTTACCAGGAAAAGTCTGGAATAAAAACCTTGGCCTATCTGTTCTGCAGGAACAGGGTGAATTGCACTTATGGGCAGCCAGTGTGCCGAACAGTCACAGCCCTTAAGGCTAAACAACACACCTGATGCACTTGTAATAGGTGACTATCGTCAGGCACACTGACGTCCTGCTCACCAGGCTGAACAAGGAGAAGGTCACGGTGAGCTGCCTGTCGGGCACTAGGATCCGCCACATAAGACAAGCACTCAGGTCACTCCAAGGCAAGTACAAATATGACTCAGTCATTGTCCATGCTGGTGTGAATGACCTGAGACGTACCTCCCTGGACTACATGAAAAGAGACAGAGGAGCTTTCTGAGCATGTAGCTCAGGCCGGTAATACCCTGACCTTGAGTAGCATCTTACCCTCACCAAGAATGATGCCACAATATGAAGACAAGATGATCAATTTCAACAATTGGCTTAAGTATTGGTGTCATTCAAAGGGGATCCAATGCCTGTCAGCCTGGGATGACATGCTCGGCAAGCCACGATGCTTCACTAGGGACGGCTTGCACCTGTCACCCCTGGGCTTTCGGATATTGGCAAAGGCTCTTGCTACCCCCATAGTGCCTTTTTTAGGCAAGGCTCAAAAGACAAACCCACCTCCATAGGTATCACAAGGGATAAGAAACTAAGAGTAATGCTACTCAACGCCAGAAGTCTAAACCTCAAGATGCACACACTCGAAACCTCTCCTTAGCATGGAGAACATCAATATCTGTGCAGTAACAGAAACCTGGTTCAAGGCTCCCGAGAGCACCCCAGCACTACCAGGTTAAACCTCATATCATGCTTTTCGGTCCCAAAACTTGGACCGAACCACAAAAGGAGGGGGAGCATCAATATTAGTCAAAGATACCCACACCTCCAGGTTGGTGGCATACCACGAAGCATCAGAGACTATCCATGTGCAACTAACAGTGGGTAAAACTGCCTTCCAGTTTATAGCCTGCGACAGACCATCTTCCCAACCCCAGGAACCCCACTCGGCCTTCCTGAGAACACTGGAAAATATGAAGGTCTCTCCAAACACCATTACATTGGGTGACTTCAACTACCCAAACATAGACTGGGAGCATTACTCTAGCTCCAACACCCTAGCCCAAAGGTTCCTAGAATTTATAAACTCAAATGCTATGGAACAACTTGTTACCACTCCCACAAGAGGGGAAAACATACTGGACATGATCATCACCAACATGGGGACTCTATGCTCCAGACCAGAAGTGTATCCCTCACTGGTAAGATCAGACCATAAACTAATCTCACTGGATATTCACATCCCGACTCCACCCCCTGTCCTGAAAACCACAGTGAAAAACTTCTTTAAAGCAAATTTCACACTCCTCAAAACCGAGGTGGAATCCTTCAAAGCTCCCGGGCCTGTGGAAAATATGGCCCAGATCTCAGAATCCTTTATAAACGCATTCTATGAACACCTTCAGGAATGCATGGATCATGCAATCCCAAATAAAACCAAGACCCAATCCTCCAAAGGCAGACATCCTGTCTGGTGGACCCCAGTCATAAACCAACTATACAATAGAAGGAGGAAGCTACTACATGATAGAGCAAAATCCCAAAAAGGGAAGGCATCTCTGATCAGTATTAGCAAAAAACTACGGGCACTCATAAAATCGTCTAAGGCCAGCTTCGAGAGAAAAATTGCACAGGGCACTAAGGATAATCACAAGGCTTTCTTTAGTTATGTTAGGAACCCGGGTGGGAATTCCCAGATATGCTCAGAATTAGTCCAAAATGACAAAAAATACACCTAACCCACAGACATTGCCAACATCCTAGCTGACAGGTTCAGCGCAAACTTCTCCCCCTCCCCTCCCCACCAAAAGGGCAAATATCTATCTCAGCAGAGTGCTGCCCCCCAGACATCTCAGATGCTCAGGTAAGAGCTGCCCTCTCCAAAGCAAAAAACACAGCATCAATGGGACCAGACGGTGTCCCGGGCTGCGTCCTACATGAACTCCAAGAAGAGCTAAACCCAAACATAAAACTACTGTTCAATCTCAGCCTTACTACAGGATATGTACCCAAAGAGTGGTGTACAGCAACAGTGGTCCCTCTCCACAAAGGTGGTGCCTCAACGGATCCTGGAAACTATCGCCCCATAAGCCTGACTAGCTTGGTCTGCAAAGCTATGGAAAGGATCATCATGGACCTCATAAATAAAGATACTGGGGACCTACAGACACTGGACCCTACCCAGTTTGGCTTTGTTAAGGGCAGATCCTGCCTCTTAAACCTGGCTGATTTCTTTGAAACAGTCACCAAGGCTATTGACGAGGAGAAGGTGTTCCACACAGCCTACCTGGACCTCACAAAAGCCTTCGATACAATACCCCACTCGGACATTATAGATAAGCTCACCAGCTTAAATATAAACCCCTATGTCACTAGATGGGTTGCAAACTGGCTCAAGGACAGAACCCACATGGTTAGAATTGCTGGAGCCATGTCAGACTCCAAACCAGTTACAAGTGGCATCCCACAAGGCTCAGTCCTGGGACCTCTCTTGTTCGGTATATATTTCTCAGAGGTACAGGCCAACACGGAAGAACTGTGTCTGACCAAGTTCGCAGATGACTGCAAATTGGGCGCCATAATCGACTCTCCAGCCGACACAAGCATCCTCCAAAAGGGCCTCATAGAAACAGACAACTGGTGCCAGAGCCATGGCCTCAAGCTAAATGCCAAAAAGTGTATAGTCATCCCCTTTGGCAAAAACAAAGTGCCCACAAATTACCACATAGGTGGTAATCCATTAAGTACAGAAGAAGTAATTAGGGACCTGGGGACCCAAGTTGATAGCAATCTCTCATTTGACAACCACGTGGCCAAAGTGGTTAGAAAAACATTTTATATAGCCCACCTAAACATGAAGGGATTCACCATCTAGATCAGGGGAGGTCATCGTGCTTCTTTACTCATCCCTCATCAGGCCCATAATTAAGTACAATGCCCCTTTTGGGATGCACCTTACCAGATACCTGCAGCAACTGGAAAGACCCTAAAAGTACCTCACCAAGAGGATCAAAGGGCTCAAACAGATGCCATATGCTGCCCGGTTAAAGAAACTCCAGCTCTACTCAGTGGCATACTGCCTGCTCAGAGGCGATCTGTGCCTGACATATAAAGCCATGTCTAACCCGGAATTAATGGACATGCTGAATCTAAGAAAATCCAAATCCCATCGAGCTACACACTCGAGAGACTTGAAACTCAGCACTGAAATAAATAGGGCATGCTGGAGGGACAGATTCATAACCCAGAGGCTCCCTTTACTCTGGAATAAAATCCCAGTCCAGGTTAGGCAGAGTCCCTCATTGACTCTCTTCAAGAGGAATCTTGATGAGTGGATGGGAGATCGTAGGTTTACCCCGGGTATCACTTCTCTGTCACTGTTAGACAGGCACAGTATACTAACCTCGAAAAAAGGCATAGCAAAATTAATTTAAAATGGGTGGCGAGAGCCAAGCACACTCTGGCTAGGCTTATAAATGCCCTAGGGCAGATAGCCTAGTATGAACCTATGAACCTATGAGAGCAGGGACTGAACTTGGTTTTGTGCTTCTGCCCACTGGTTTGGAGGAAGGGCTGGGAACCCTTTTGGGGTTTGACAGCGTGTGGAAATAATTTGTACCCTTGGGATACTATGTTGAGGAGCCATCGATCATTGGTGATGGAGGTCCAGTTTTTTTGCATTGTGGGCAAGTTTTCCTCCTAAGGGCATGAGCAATTGGGCAGAGGTGAGGAGTTGAGAAGTCATTGTGAATTATTTCCATAAGGGGGTGGCTTAGCACTCCCTGTTTTAGAAGTGGAGGTACTCCATTGCTTAGATCTTTGTATACCCTGAGACTGTAGTCTGGGGGGGGTCTGTTTCCCCTGGGTCTAGTTTGAGATGGCCTTGAGGAGGCTGGAAAGGACCAATGTTTCGAGGGGCAATGCCTATCTTGTCGGCTGCACTTGCAAAAAATCCTTGACTATCTGCATAAACTTAGCCTTTTCTTCATCGTCTTTAAAACCTCTTCTGCTTTGGTGCCAAACAGATTGTCCTTTTTCAGAGGAGCGTCCAGTAATTTTGATTTGACATCGTCTGGCAAGGTCTGCTCTTTAAGCCAAGCATGCCTTCTAAGTACAGACCCTCTGACTGCTGCCCTGCAAGATGCTTCTAAGGCGTCAAACCCACATTGCAGGATATGCTTGCTGACTTGGCTTGCAGAATGCATAAGCTCCTGTAATTCTTTATTTTTTGCAGTCAGGAAAGGTAGATAATTTTTGCTTAAGAAGTTCCATAGCATGTTGCTGGTATTTCAGCATGTGGAACTGGCAATTCAATGCTCTAATGGTGAAAGCTGCAGAGGTGTATACTTTTTTACCCTATCTGTCTAAAGCTCGGGAATCCCTGTCCGAAGGGGTAGGATTCTTAGCTGTAGTTGCTTTTATTCCCTTAGGCCCTTGTGAGATGACCTCTGGGTCAGCAGCAGGATTTTTGAAAAGAAATTTGTGAGAGTCAGGGACTCTATAGTACCTGTTGGGTTTCCTTGGAGCAGGGGGGGTAAAGTATCAGGAGTGAGATTGGATTCCATAAAGACATCATCCACAACATCCAGAACAGGAGGGATAGCAAAGGGTCTGTGCTGTGGTAAATCTAAACATTCCGAGTCTCTTTTTGGACTGAGGATAATCCTGGCATTCCCAGTGGAAATGCTCTCTCAAAGTATGTAAGGTTTCACCAAAAGAAACATCTTCTGGAGGGGAAGCAGAAGGAATGGATTCCTCTGCATCTGAATCCTCATAGGCAGAAAAAGGTATGTCTTCATATTCAGAAACCTCAGAGTCGAACTTTTGGTCAGTTAAAACTGCTGGGGACATGTGTCTTTTTCTCTTAGCAGGGGAAGGCTGGCTTCCTCTAATCAGCATGATCAGGTCTTCTGCCATTTTAAGCATTTGAGATTGTGGCAAGGAAGTAGGCACTTGAGTTGGGGTCATTGTTTTTTTCATGGCCTTAGAAACTCAGTAGTTTTAGAAAGAACTGAAGAAGCGAAATAATTCGTCTGTTTGTGTCAAATATCGGTAATGCGAAGAACTTCCTTGGAAGCTGGTGCCTGCACAGTAGTTCCGGACCCATCCAAGGTAGAGATATCCACAGGTTCTGTAGTCAAAGAAGAGTCTCGCGGCATACCGGACTCCGAACGGGTCTCGGTAGCGGCCTGTGAATCTATCGAAGCGGGCATCAGGGGCTGCAAAAGCACCTCACTGATTACCGGCGAACTGGCGACTAGTATAACGGAAGCGTCGCCAGCAGTTTTGGACCTGTGTGGTCTGTCTCTGTCTTCATCCTTTTTTTCGGAAGATCTGTAGACAGATGACTTACTGAAGCCATTTTGGAATATGGAGATCGGGAACTAAATAATTTAGCTACAATAAGGGCCCAACGATGAATAGTTCGGGTGTTGAACACAGCACAAAACCGACAGCGAGGTACATCCTGGTCTTGGCCTAAACAGGTGACGCAGTAAATCTCGGTGTGGGATTTGTTTTCCACAGGCGAGACAACTGTGAACTTTTTCTGACATTGATTAGAGCAAGAAAAAAGAATCACTTAGCTTTAGAAGACTTCAGGATGATTCAATTCAGAAACAAAAACTCAGGTAGCGGCTGACCGGCACTCATGCAAAATGCTTTTGCTTCGGGCTCCTCGGCAAGAAAGACTGATGTAATGGCGTTGGCTGCGACCTGACGTCAGTCCTGAAGTGACAGCGACCGACGCAGAAATACTAGGTCTCTGATATTCAAGCCGACTGAGGGCTACCTGCTGGCAGATAATTCAAGTGTGATTATTTCAACAGTGAAACACGAAGAACATCCCAAGAATCCTGAGTGATCTTAACCAATTTGGGACAGGGAAAGACAAACAATAGAGGAACTTGGTTGAGGAGGGAGGGAAGAAGATAGAACCTGGCTCACCTGAAAAAAGAGATTCTTTGCTGTATGAGTTTGAGTAGACTTATCAGGAGGAGCCCTTCTACCACCCTTTTAACTTTGGGAGGACGGCGATACTGCCTACAGACAGAAGCATATCTAGTAGGGTAATTCCTCTGAAATTTGGAAACTGGGACACAAAAATATGTTTTAATTCTTGCACAGCCTTAGCATTTTCCTGAACAGATATAAAAAGTTCAGCAGCTGCAGAACTAAATAGATTTTTACTATCAAGAGAATCATCCAACAGCTTGGCTTTTAATACTGACAGGTGAAGCCAGGAATACCTTTACACAAAAACAAAGGCAGCAGCTCTAGACGAGGAATCATCTGTTTCATAACATTTAATGTTATGGTGAGCTACTTGAGAAGGGAACCCTAACAAAGAGAGGGTTGAAGCCTTCCTCTCAGAATCAGGAAGGTCTGAAACAACTTGAAAAGCCTGAGAGAAAAGAGCCAAAAATGTACCTGGGCATATGGGTCTGGAAATTCACAGCCACAAAGACCAGAGTAGCAGCAGTGTACACTTTCATACCCAACCTCTCCATGGTTATACTGTCCTTGCCACAGGGAAGCAGGTTAGTAGAAGATAAAAGCTTAGATGACTTATCAAAAGAAACAGAAATAACAAAAGGGTTGGCAGAGGGATACAAATAAATTTACAAGCAGGTACCTTATAAAACCTTTTTAGGAGCAGGGGGCTGGAAAGCTGCAGAAAAAAAGTATCCAACAAGGCAGTAAGAACAGGAGGAACAGCAGAGGGCTTGGGAGACTCCATTTGAAGGAGCTCATAATACCTCTGTTGAACATCAGAGACCAGGATAAAGTCCCACAAACTCCATCACACGGGAAACTGTATTCCCAAAGAGAATGTCCTCAAAAAGAGAATAAGGACTAACAGAATCCTCTGCCTCAGAACCATAATCCAAATGACAGGGAATCTAGACCGAATAGGCCAAGAATTCCTCATCAAAATATATTCCCTCATCATATAAAACCTGCTCCCTAGGGCTCTTAAGAAGACAGCAACCAAGGGGGAGCAGGAACAGAGACTCCCCTGCGGGGGCTTCAAAACTATAATGGCATTAAACAAACCCTGTGTGAAATCCAGCTAGTCACGCTGAGGATCCTTAGGAGCAAAGGAAATATCCTTAGTCTTCTGCTACTTTTTCAAAGGGACATCAGCCTTAAATATCTTAGGCGGATTGGATCCCTGCTGACAATTAGCGTAATGGAAATCTCCTCCCTAACAAAGATTTGCAGATCACCCCTAGGACCTTCAGAAAAAAACAGCCTCGGTTCCTCCTGAACCTCCAAAGTGGACATCTGCAGAGCCTCCTGGGAAGTCTGGGAAGCCAGATCCATGCTAACCTCCAAAGCAGTCACAGCATATGAATCCAACTGAAAAACTGGGTAGTCCTCTGGGCTTCCACTAGCATCAAGAGAGACATCAGGTGGAGGTGGTACAGCCAAAGAATCTGACCGAACTTTCATGGCCTTCTTCACGGACAGCTGATCCTCAGGCCAGAATGATTCTGCCACAGAACCCTGAGTCAACAAATTTAAGACGTTGGTTCTCCAGGTAAACAACTAGAGTGAAAAGACGACTATACACAGTTAGGATTTTGGGATAAACACCTGACAAACAGGGCAAGATGTATGGTCATGTGAAGCACTCAAGCAAAATAAACACTGCTCATGACAGTCCTTATGGGGAATCTGTCTCCCATGCTGGCATTTCCCTTTCTGGATGACATGAAACCAACAACCATAACCGTAAGTAAAATAAGATAATAAAAACAGCGTAAGAAGCCTCTCTGTGTGGAAGATTTTCAATCCATATATATCTAGTTAATCACTGTATATTTATCAGATCAGGCAATGGTAGTAGAAGTAGCAAACGTAAACTTTTTCAACTGGAAACAGACTGCCTACCCTGCTTGGATTACTTTCGAATACTTAGTAATTCTGTACAATATTTTAATTATATATTTTTTTATTATTTTTTTGACTTAAGACGAGTTTAAGTTCACTACTTCTAATACCAGTGTCTGATCTGATTAATATACAGTGATTAACTAAATATATAGACTGAAAATCTTCCACACAGAGAAGTTTCTTCCACTGTTTTGCTTTTGGACCCACTATACTTGTTTAGTAGGTTGTTGGAGACTTCAGGGATACCACGAAGATTACTTGTTTTTTTAAAATAAGATAACAACCCCAAAAGGGCACTTATCTGAAACATAGCTTGGCAACCAACAGAAGAAAGAGCGCTCAGACTGAATATCAGAGATGGCATTCGGACTGGTGGCAAAGACGTTTTGAGGAAAGTATCTCTATGTGTCACCTTTATACACTACGCCGTGCACAGGGAGCACTAGTATGATATATGACAACCCTATTACAACCCAAGGGTTTGGTATACTGGCCGAACACAGGACTATCCTAAGCTTGGAATCTTTAATGTAAAGAGTACTGCAACAGTGACATGGAAGGACATCAAATATCACTGTTGAAGCCATCAGCCACTGCAGTTGAGGAATAAGTCTTGTGGGTGGGTGAGGGGTGTTGGAGAACTTAAAAGGCTACCTGACACAGATGTAAAGTCCTGGACTCTGGGAGGTTGGCTACTTGATTGCTGGTATTCAGGTGGCATCTGATGAACTCTTACGTGAGTGTCAAGTGGTTCTTTGCTTGTTTGACTCCTAATTCCTGAAGTTGGAGTAAGATGTCCTGTTGCAGGAGCAGAAGATCCCTGTTTGGCACACTGTGGAGCCAATCGTCTAAATATGGGAATACCCACAACCTTAAGCAGTTTGGGATATGCTGCAACCACTGCCATGCATCTGATGAACACCCAGGGGGTTGTGGTGAGACCAAAGGGCAGTGCCCTGAATTGGAAGTAATTGGTTCCTAGCCAGAAAAGGAGAAATCTCCTGGATTGCCTCACTATCTTGACATGGTTAAAGGCATCCTGGAGAAAGCACAGTTGTGTAAAATCTTACCATAATGGTAGATGTCCTTGCCTTCACTGCTGCAATATTCCTTACTAACAGGATTCCCTGCCGTGAAGCCCTCCGTCCGGCCAGTTTACAAAAAGATTTCCGTTGCTTTAAGGTACACTGAACGTCACCTGCTTACTCCTTGCATAAAGTAGGGCATAAAGGTGACGTTCAGGCATACCATCTTCAGAACAAATTGCCCCAGAAGAATAACAGTCCTAGGAAAACCAAGGAGAATCTGCACAGCCAAGAAGGGAAAACACTAGGGGATGGAGGGAGTGAATACTGCATCAGTGAAGGAAAGGACATCTACCATCATGGTAAGATTTTACAAAACTGTACTATGTTCTTACATTCACCGCTGCAGTATTCCTTACTAATGGGAGAGTGCAAAACCTCAAGAAGAAACCTGGAAGGAAGCAGCAGCACAGCCCTCCAAGAAGCCATGAAGAATGGCAGCAGCAAAACCAGCTGTAGCTCTGGAGATACCATCCAACTGGTAATGTTTGGTAAAGGTATTCACAGAAGTCCAGGTAGCAACTTCAAGAATAGAATTAGCATCCAAGCCTTTGAATAAAGCACCAGAAGAAGCCACAGCTCTAGTGGAATGAGCCTTGGTAGAAGAAGGAAGGCTCTCACCATGAAAAGTGTAACAAAAGGAAATAGCCTTTGAAATCCAAGTGGAAATAGTTTGCTTGGAAACAGCCAAACCTAAACACCTAGGATGAAAGGAAAGAAATACCTGGTCAGACTTCCTGATAGCTTTAGTTTTATCCAAATAAAATCAGTGCTGTCTATGCACATCTAAGGTATGTAGCAACCTCTCACTGTCAGATTACGGAGAGGGAAAAAAGGTAGGCAAATTAACAGACTGATTAAGTGACAACTCATTAACCACCTTGGGCATAAAAGGATTAGTACGCAAGGACACCCTGTCCTCATGAAATATCAAAAAAGGTGGACAAGCCATAAGGACTTGCAACTTAGGACACCCGTCTGGCAGAAGTAAGAGCTAATAAAAGAACTGTCTTCCAAAAACAATGTTGCAAGGAAGCTGAAACAGCAGGCTCAAAAGGAGCCTGAGTCAATTTTTCCAGAACAAATTTACGATCCCAAGGAGGAGGAACAGGCTTCCTGGGAGGTCTAATATTAAGGACGCCTTTAAGAAACTGCTTAGCCTCAAATATAGAAGCTAACAGGGGAATTAAAGGCAGACAAGCAGAAAGAGCTGATAAGTGGGCCTTAACAGAAGAACAGACCAAACCAGCATCGAGCAACTCACACAAATAAAAAACAACCAAAGGAACATCCACTGAAAGTGGGTCCAGGTCATGAGAAATACACCAACTAGAAAACCTCTTCCATTTAGATTAAGTAGGATTGCCTAGTAGTAGGTTTCCTGGCCTTCTGCAGGAGCTGCAGCAATGTCCTCAGGAAAAAAAGGTATCTATGAGGAATCAAAACTCTATCACCCACAGTGTCAGCTGAAGTGTGAATAGGTGGGGATGAATGAGAGACCCCTCGTCTTGTGTGAGATCATCCACCCTGTGAGGTAACTTGTGAAGATTGCCCCTGGCAAGATGGAGATGTAGAAGGAACCAGTGCTGTCGCGGCCAAAAGGGAGTCACCAACATGATTTTTGGAGCATCCCATTAAATGCTGAACAGGACTCTCGGAATGAAAGGAAGGGGAGGGAATGCATAAAGAAACATCCCTTCCAAGAAAACATCCACCTTCCAGATCAGAGGACCTGGGATTCTGGCACAAAACAGAGGAAGTTGTCTGTTCAAAGGGAAGGCAAAGAGATCTACTTGAGGAGTACCCCACTGGTGAACAATGTCCAGAAACGGATTCACTTCATAACACTGAAATATCAAAACACTCAAAATGAGAAAAATTCATAATATGGAAGCCCAAAATACTGAAAACCAAAATCCTGAATGTCAAAATACTGAAAACAGATAAGATACATATACTGATTGTAAACAACAAAAAAATACTTATATTCCTTCAAATATAAGCAGGGGGGGCAAGCCCCCCCTGCACCCCACACACCCCTGCTACTTATATATATCAACTCCAAGATTGCACTTGTGCCTGAAGAGTCGCATGATATTGGATAGCCAGATCCCATACCAGAAGTGCCAGCCAGCAAAGAAGGTCGGATCTCATACCCCCCCCCCCCCGTTTTTTGATATACCACATGACTGCGCTTATACCCGTGAATACCTTGAGAGGCCCTGCAGAGAAGAGTGGATGAAAGGCCTGACGGGCCAGCAGAAGAGCCCTCATCTCTTTGATGTGCTCCTTCACCTGTCGAGGTGACCACACTCCCTGAACCTTCAGGGATCCAAACTTTGCTCCCCATCTCACATCTGAAGGGTCTGTGAACAGATCCTGAGAAGGAAGCGGAGGCTGAAATGGGAGCCCTGGATTCAGAGACAACTGCTGAATCCACCACAGAAGTTCAACCTTGAGACACGGGAGAAGAGGAACAGGAAAGTCTAGAGGATGCGCATGCTGAAGCCACATCGACGTCAGAAACCACTGGAACTTCATCTGGCCAGACCCCACATGAGGAAGCATCGGAATGGTGGAAGCAATGAACCCCAGACCTCTCAGAAACTCCCTGGCTGAAATGGAGCCCAGAGGAAGAAGAGTTTGAAAGAAAGAAATGAGTTAATGCCTTTGGAGGAAGAAGGGATGCCAGCATTGGCACAGTTTGAAATCCACAAACCAAAACGACATGATCCTGAGAAGACGTCAAGGAAGATTTGTTGAAGTTTATTGTGAACCCCAGGCTCTGAAGAAGAGAAAGGGTAAAATCAAGATTTTGCAAAAGGACCTCTGGAGAAGACGCCTGAATCAGCAGGTTGACCAAATAAGGAAAGATCTGGATCCCTTGAAACCTGCCAAAAGCAATTACAGGTGCAAGGCATTTGGTGAACACCACTGGGGCAGAAGAAAAGCCAAAGGGTAAAGCATAGAAGTGAAAATGCCAGGAAGCAACAGAGAAATGCAATAATCTCCTGAAAAGAGGATGGATCGAAATATGGAGATAAGCATCCTTGAGATGCAGAGACACCAGAAAGGCCTGAGAAAGAGAAAGAGAGGAAAAAGGGACTGAAGGGACAATATCTGAAAGGAAGACAACGTCAGAAAGGTTTTCTGATGGGCAGAAGAAACATTCTTGAATTAAACCCTTTCCCCCTTAGGGATGCAGACGCTTCTTGAATAGTATGCTGAGACAAGAGGTCCCGAAGAAACTCTGGGAAAAAGGAAGCTTTTCCCAAGTAGGCTGAGGAATGCCCATAAAAGGAGGATGGGAAATCCAGACCATGAAGTACCCTTGACGAATAAGTGATAAAACATGAGAATCCCGGGTGATCCAGAGCCAAATAGGAAGAGAAAGGCAAAGAGATAGAGGAATATGGCTGGGAATGGGTGGATATAGTCAAGACAGTATCCTGGTTTGTCAGGAAAGGAAGGCTTACGAATCCCTCCAGTCTGAGTGGCCTTAGCAGAAGGAGTCCGTTTACTACCATTTTTACCTTTAGAAAGAGGGTGAGACTGCCTACAAACAAAGGCTGGGTTAGAAGGGTAGTTCCGTTGAAATTTAGGCACAGAAGAAATAAAGACATGCTTAAGCTCCTGTAAAGCCTTCCTCTTGTCCTGAAGAGCTGCTCCACCAAACAAAAGAGTTATCTAGAGGAGCATCCAGCTACTTAGTCTTAATATCATCAA